>NW_019947645.1:72577-84764 GCF_002910315.2 Salvelinus sp. IW2-2015
CAGCAGTACTGGTTAAGAGTGCAGAGACACTGATTCTAGTGACGGCTGGCAACAAAAGCCTCACCTTGCCCTTGTTCTTGGCCGAGGTCTGTCCCACCAGAGAGGCGTGGTAGATGAGACCATATTTGGGCGTGTCTCTGCGCGTCTTCAGGGCTCTGAACAGGGCCTTCTCTGCTCCCAGGATCTGGACTGTGGAGGCCGGGTGCTTGGCCAGGTTCAACAGGGACCCTGTCAGAGAGAACCAGAACATTTAGGAGCGGTTGGACTTTACAGCCGCCTACTACAGGTGTCCAGGTAAAAGGTTTTAATACAAGCTCAGATGAGGTAGTGACTGAAAAGCATCAGGTTTCAGGATTGTTGACATATAGTCATCATAATCACTGCTTGTTTTGTGTTGTGAATGATTCCTGCGGTGTGATTGGCTGTTTAGATCATGACTCACCGGCATGTGAGATGAGCCGTGCCCCCCAGTTCCCCACCATGACAGTCAGGTTGGGAGCGAAGCCATCATCCGTTTCTTCAGATAGTCGTACAGCTGGGTGCGGTACTCTGTAATATCTATCACCTGGTCACACAGTTGCATGATGTTGCCGATGTCCTCCTCGGACACCTCCGTTCCCATGGAGATCTCTGCGGCCAGTTTGACCTCTGCCTCCACCTCCTCGGGGAGATGTTCAGACAGGTCAGTGGTCGCCACGTTGGTACGAGCCCCTATCTTGCGGACACTCTTGCAGTAGGCCAGGTTGTCAGTGATGATCTTCCCACCTCGGGGAAGTGCAGCCGTACCACCTCTACAGCGCATGATGTAGTTGTTGAGCTCCTTGTCCAGGTCATCCAGCAGAGCTGCACAGATCAGACCACTAGTTACACCTGCTACAGAGCTGCACAGATCAGACCGCTAGTTACACCTGCTACAGAGCTGCACAGATCAGACCGCTAGTTACACCTGCTACAGAGCTGCAAGATCAGACCGCTAGTTACACCTGCTACAGACCACCTTCTATAGCAAGAATGTGCCCACTTCTATAGCAGAATGGCTGCCCACCTTCTATAGCAGAATGTGCCCACCTTCTATAGCAGAATGTGCCCCACCTTCTATAGCAGAATGTGCCCACCTTCTATAGCAGAATGTGCCACCTCTATAGCAGAATGTGTAGGAATGAAAGCTAAAGGTGAAACTATCTTCACTCTCTGTGAGGGGCCCGCTAAAATGTTCTGCTGTCAAGGGGGGGGGGGTAATGATGTGGGATGTGTACGGCCCCTCGAGGTTTTTGTGCCCCAACTCATCAAAGTTGCCCATCCCTGGTCCAAGAGGAGGTACTTACAGATAGCTTGAACTATCATGGTATCCACTTTGTCAGGGCTGAACTTCAGCTTGTAACGGGACAAACTGAGGAAAGAGAAACAGATCAGGATCTGCCACAGCAGCCTTTCAGGTCTTATGAATAGGACAGAGAGAGGTGCTGCCTCAGGGTAGTGACGAATGCTGAGGAAATCCACATGAGGTTTCAGACAGCATGATATAATCATCGGCACACACACACACTACATATTAACGTAAGTAAATTATAAAGTGTTTCGTCTGTAATATCTACACACTACATATTAACGTAAGTAAATTATAAAGTGTTTCGTCTGTAATATCTACACACTACATATTAACGTAAGTAAATTATAAAGTGTTTCGTCTGTAATATCTACACACTACATATTAACGTAAGTAAATTATAAAGTGTTTCGTCTGTAATATCTACACACAACATATTAACGTAAGTAAATTATAAAGTGTTTCGTCTGTAATATCTACACACTACATATTAACGTAAGTAAATTAAAAGTGTTTCGTCTGTAATATCTACACTACATATTACGTAAGTAAATTATAAAGTGTTTCGTCTGTAATATCTACACACTACATATTAACGTAAGTAAATTATAAGTGTTTCGTCTGTAATATCTACACAACTACATATTAACGTAAGTAAATTAAAGTGTTTCGTCTGTAATATCTACACACTACATATTAACGTAAGTAAATTATAAAGTGTTTCGTCTGTAATATCTACACACTACATATTACGTAAAGTAAAATAAAGTGTTTTCGTCTGTAATATCTACACACTACATATTAACGTAAGTAAATTATAAAGTGTTTCGTCTGTAATATCTACACTACATATTAACGTAAGTAAATTATAAAGTGTTTCGTCTGTAATATCTACACACTACATATTAACGTAAGTAAATTATAAAGTGTTTCGTCTGTAATATCTACACACTACATATTAACGTAAGTAAATTATAAAGTGTTTCGTCTGTAATATCTACACACTACATATAACGTAGTAATTAAGTGTTTCGTCTGTAATATCTACACACTACATATTACGTAAGAAATTATAAAGTGTTTCGTCTGTAATATCTACACACTACATATTAACGTAAGTAAATTATAAGTGTTTCGTCTGTAATATCTACACACTACATATTAACGTAAGTAAATTATAAAGTGTTTCGTCTGTAATATCTACACACTACATATTAACGTAAGTAAATTATAAAGTGTTTCGTCTGTAATATCTACACACTACATATTAACGTAAGTAAATTATAAAGTGTTCGTCTGTAATATCTACACACTACATATTAACGTAAGTAAATTATAAAGTGTTTCGTCTGTAATATCTACACACTACATATTAACGTAAGTAAATTTAAAGTGTTTCGTCTGTAATATCTACACACTACAATTAACGTAAGTAAATTATAAAGTGTTTCGTCTGTAATATCTTTTGTTATAAGACTAGTTGTCGTCATCTAATGGGATCCTAATAAATCCAAAAACACCAAGCGGTGTGTGTTTCACCCCACCTGTGAGCCAGTCCCAGAGACATGGCGCTGATCTCCCGGGGGGGCAGCCCAGTGATCAGGGCCTCCATCTGTGTCCTGATGCCTCTCATCAGCTCTGCCACCGCAGGGCTGTGGACACAGCTCAGGTTCAACTTCTCCTTGATGACGCCCCCAGCTTAGCGTCGCTGATGGCCAGCTGTTCATGAGCTTCTTTAGCCACCACTTTCTTCAGGATCTTCTTCAGACTCTTCCCCATCTTCCCTTCCGTCATGGCAGTGGCCGCTGGGCACAGGAGAGAAGATGTGTTATAGTTACAACATGAAGACAGGAGAGACGTGTACACGCTACGCGCTTCAGCACTCGAGTCCAGTTCTGTGAGCTTGTGTGGTCTACCACTTTGCGGCCGAGCCGTTGTTGCTCCTAGACATTTCCATTTCCCAATAACAGCACTTAGTTGACCGGGACAGCTCTAGTAAGGCAGAAATTTGACAACTGACTTGTTGGAAAGGTGGCATCCTATGACGGTGCCACATTGGAAGTTACTGAGCTCTTCAGTAAGGCCATTCTACTGCCAATATAAAAAAATATTTCACTTTTATTTAACCAGTAGGCTAGTTGAGAACAAGTTCTCATTTACACTGCGACCTGGCCAAGATAAAGCAAAGCATTCAACACATACAACAACAGAGAGTTCACATGGAATAAACAAAACTACAGTCAATAATACAGTAGGGGAAAAGTCTATATACAATGTGAGCAAATTATGTAAGATATGGGAGTTAAGGCAATAAATAGGCCATAGTGGCAAAGTAATTACAATATAGCGATAAACACGAACGGTTGATGTGCAGAAGATGAATGTGCAAGTAGAGATACTGGGGTGCAAAGGAGCAAAATAAATAAATAGTATGGGATGAGGATAGATAGATGGGCTATGTTCAGGTGCAGTGATCTGTGAGCTGCTCTGACAGTAATGTTTGGCTATGGAGATTGCATGGCGTGTGCTCGATTTTATACACCGTCAGCAACGGGTGTGGCTAAAATAGCCGAATCCACTAATTTGACAGGGTGTCCACATACACTACAATAAAGACTTATAGTTCCAATGAAGACACACAGGACATTGGTATTATGTATTAATTCATAGAATCCACATTGTTGTTAGGAGGCTGAGTTCTGGCTGCGGTCAGTGTTTGTTACCATGGTCACGGTTAGACTGAGGTCTCAGGGTAGTGAGGAATACTGCTGAATGACCACATGGTTGATTCAGACTAACCTAAAGGCTAGTGCATATCTTAGGAACGTGTTTGGTCTTCAGTCAGGGTTTTCCCCGGCTGTTTGTGCACACTCTCAACGATACTCTTTTTCATTCACATTTCTAACTTCATAAATACAGCACCAAACAGCTTACTTAGATGTAAATTTTATTAAAAAAAAAAAAAAAAAAACATTTCTTGAGCCATCTTCAATTAATACTCTGGCTACGGCGTCTCAAGATGGACAAACACACTATTGCCGCTTTTCTCATTTTTCAAGCGGAGGTCTTTTAAGGGAGTATGCGAGCACACTTTTGGTTCACCTAGCTGACGCATTCATAAGCCTTAACTCTGACAGCCCGTGTGCATTAACTGGTACACTATAGTGAGCAACAACAGGAGAGGTGAAAGTATTGTGTCTACCTGCCAAAGCCTCTGTTGTGTCCTGGAATTTCTCAAAATGCTTCAACTTCACTCTGGAAGGAGAAATGGTGGCGACATGTTATTTGTCAACTCCAGAAACATGTTCCTTATGCTGATAATGTGTAATACTACTGTTCATTGACAACGTATTCCCTCGAATCTAAGCACTCCTTTCTCCAGATTTGGGGCCAAAACTCACACTTTGTTGCCTTCTCCGGCGTTTCGAACTCCTTCAATAAACTGTCCACCTCCTGGAGCTTTGACTCATCTAGGACCTGAAACAAAAAAGTTTAAAGTTCTATCAAGTACACGGGCATACCATACATTACTTGCATTTAACTCAAATCGGTTTACATGTGTTGTCATTAAAACCCTGTCAACTGGGTCATGACTGTAAAGGGTGACTAGAAAGCCAGCACGAGGTCCTTCCAAAGTACCACGCACCAGTTATGCTAACTAGGCTAGGAAGATAAGCCTATTTGAAATGTTGGGTAAGCATTGGCAACAAAATAAATCATTTAACTTCTAAAATATAACGGGTTCAAATAGTTGCATAATTACAAAAGCCAAGTCCAAGGTACTAAAAGATCTGTATATCCAGCAGATATAGGCAACTTAGCTTGCTAACTTGCCACATGCAACGTGGTGGTTGCTAACTTGCCACATGCAACGTGGTTGCTAACTTGCCACATGCAACGTGGTTGCTTAACTACAGCGTGTTGAATGAGAAGGCCCAGTTGCGGTAAAGGTTTGCATGCAATAATTACCACGAGGACCTTAATAGAGAAGCCATGTGTACTGTAAACAATGTGAAACAGGTCTTAACATATCTAGTTACTCCAGGAAAACAACGTATTYAGCTAGCTAATTACACCGCGAACCAGGTTAAATTATAAAAATAGTCATGCACCCATCTAAAATTATTAGAATTTAGAATATAACTTTAGCTAAATACTCACTTTAAATATTGCATAACCAGCAGCGGTTTCAAATAAAACAAGCATCTCTGACGCTTTTTCACCGTTTAAACCCGAAACAAAACGCTCTCCTACTGATCCTTCGCTAGTCGCAGTTCCAATAGAAAAGTGTTCCACGCGGTGATCTGTGTGCCTCACCCGGAAGCACGTCCTCTCTCCAACATCGCGAGAAGTGGCAGCGGGAACTATTTGGAGACAAACAAATCAGACTCGAACATTTTGGTCGCCAACCGCGTACACGTATTTTGCAGTTGTTATCGTGCTTAAGTTCCTAGCGCCAACAGTGCATGTTCCATACAGTAAAACCTTGCAGTACAAGACGATAGACGCAAATCCCCCCAAAATAAGACAGGAATTAATCAAATCAAATAAAAACGTATATATAAAAGTTTACTGTCACACACCGGTTAGTTGTTTTACAGGGTCAGCTATAGTAGTACAGAGCCCGTTGAGCAAATTAAGKTTAAATGCCTTGCTCAAGGGCACATCAACAGATTGTTTTACCTTGTAGGCTTGGGTATTCAAAACCGGGAACTTGCTGTTACTGGCCCAACATTAACCACTAGGCTACCTAGACGGGAATGTAAATATATATATGATGGTGTGTATAGACATTATGGACAGTATATCAATAGAAAAGGTGTGTACAGCAGTAGTTATATAAAGTACCACAGTATGAGTCATAATACCCATAAAACCTAGCGGTCAAACATGGAAATGGTTCCAATCGTTTTTTTCCACCATTCATTTTTCCCACAGGGGATTTTAGAAACACTTAAAATCAGGGCTGTGTTTCGTGTACGCTTACCTTGGTGTGACGTTTTGATAACCATCTAAATCTCTCTCGGGAAAAGATTACTTTTATCAATATATTCGACTGTATTCGCCCCCCCCCAAAGGAAATGCTAATTAGCTTCTAATGTGGCTATCATAAAGAACTACAAATATCATGATGATCTGGATGAGACTGCAGAATCAAGGCAAAGGTAAGAATCTCTGGATTAACTATCTAATGTTAGCTAAATTTCTATTTCTGAAACTGTCCGCCGCCATTGTCGCACCCCCATTACCAGCCTGTTCAACCTCTCCTTCATATCATCTGAGATCCCCAAGGATTGGAAAGCTGCCGCGGTCATCCCCCTCTTCAAAGGGGGAGACACCCTGGACCCAAACTGTTACAGACCTATATCCATCCTGCCCTGCCTATCTAAGGTCTTCGAAAGCCATCAACAAACAGATCACTGACCATCTCGAGATCCCACCGTACCTTCTCGCTGTGCAATCCGGTTTCCGCCGGTCACGGGTGCACCTCAGCCACGCTCAAGGTACTAAACGATATCATAACCGCCATCGAAAAAAGACAGTACTGTGCAGCCGTCTTCATCGACCTGGCCAAGGCTTTCGACTCTGTCAATCACCATATTCTTATCGGCAGACTCAGTAGCCTCGGTTTTTCTAATGACTGCCTTGCCTGTTCACCAACTACTTTGCAGACAGAGTTCAGTGTGTCAAATCGGAGGGCATGTTGTCCAGTCCTCTGGCAGTTTCTATGGGGGTACCACAGGGTTCAATTCTCGGGCCGACTCTTCTCTGTAATAATCAATGATGTTGCTCTTGCTGCGGGCGATTCCCTGATCCACCTCTACGCAGACGACACCATTCTGTATACTTCTGGCCCTTCCTTGGACACTGTGCTATCTAACCTCCAAACGAGCTTCAATGCCATACAACACTCCTTCCGTGGCCTCCAACTGCTCTTAAACGCTAGTAAAACCAAATGCATGCTTTTCAACCGTTCGCTGCCTGCACCCGCACGCCCGACTAGCATCACCACCCTGGACGGTTCCGACCTAGAATATGTGGACATCTATAAGTACCTAGGTGTCTGGCTAGACTGCAAACTCTCCTTCCAGACTCATATCAAACATCTCCAATCCAAAATCAAATCTAGAGTCGGCTTTCTATTTCGCAACAAAGCCTCCTTCACTCACGCCGCCAAACTTACCCTAGTAAAACTGACTATCCTACCGATCCTCGACTTCGGCGATGTCATCTACAAAATAGCTTCCAATACTCTACTCAGCAAACTGGATGCAGTTTAACAGTGCCATCCGTTTTGTTACTAAAGCACCTTATACGACCCACCACTGCGACCTGTATGCCCTAGTCGGCTGGCCCTCGCTACATGTTCGTCGTCAGACACCACTGGCTCCAGGTCATCTACAAGGCTATGCTAGGTAAAGTGCCGCCTTATCTCAGTTCACTGGTCACGATGGCTACACCCACCCGTAGCACGCGCTCCAGCAGGTGTATCTCACTGATCATCCCTAAGACACAAAACCTTTGGACGCCTTCCTTCCAGTCTTCTCTGCTGCCTGCGACTGGAACGAATTGCAATATCGTTTGGTAGACTTTTATCTCCTCAACAACTTTAAACATCTGTATCCGAGCAGCTAACCGATCGCTGCAGCTGTACATAGTCCATCGGATATATAGCCCACCCAATTTACCTTACCTCACCCCCATACTGCTATCTATTTTATTATTATTACTTTTCTGCTCTTTTGCACCACATAGATCATCTCTACTTGCACATGATCATCTGATGATTATATCACCAGTGTTACCTGCAATAGTAAGTGTAATCGATGTTATTATATTGCCTTACCTCCTACTGCTTTTGCACACATTGTATATAGATTCTCTTTTTTTTCTCATGTTATTGACTTGTTTATTGTTTACTCCCATGTGAAACTCTGTGTTGTTGTCTGTTCACACTGCTATGCTTTATCTTGGCCAGGTCGCAGTTGCAAATGAGAACTTGTTCTCAACTGAGCCTACCTGGTTAAATAAAGGTGAACAAAAAAAAAATGTAGTAAATAATAAATTGGCCACATTTTTTAAATGGACAATTCTGTGAACTGTCTTATACAATTTTAATTGACACTTACCTGTTAGCAAAGGTGTCAGCGAGAGATGACATGCAGGAGCTTGCAGGCATTTGCAGTTTTGCATGATGTCTGCTTTGATGATAATTAGTATTTTCGAATCTGAGAGTAAATTGAGACTAATATATTGTTAAAAATCACCTTGTCCGAGAGAGATTTAGATGGGTATGAAAACGTAACGCCAGGGTAAGCGTACAAGAAACACGGMCGTTATTTTAAGTGTTTCTAAAATCCCCTGTGGGAAAAATCAATGGTGTAAAAAACACTGGAACCATTTCCCTCTTTGACCGCTAGGTTTTATGGGTATAATGACACCTCTACAGYGGGGCTCTATGGGATGAGCCTTGATTAGAATACTGTATATACATATGAAGTGGGTAAAACAGTATGTCAATCTTATTAAAGTGACCAGTGTTCAATCACTATGTAAATAGGGCAGATATAATTCTACATGAGTTAGGTTTCATAAACTACAGGAGTTATGGTACATTTTCATTATGCCTAAATCGTTGTTACTTCAAATAATGACATTATTGAATTGTTTTTGGTTGGTGTAAACTAGCGGATATGACGTTCAGTCTGGTGAACACGCTTTGCAGATGTAAACTTGTCGCGTTCATGTGCTAGTCGGAACCAGGAAACTCAGAAATGTCCGGCTTGCTGACTGGTTGAAAGCGGCACGTGTATATAAGTACAACCAATACTTGTTATAGTCGGAAATTTCAGAGTTTCCTAGTTACGACTATCACGTGAACGCGGCAACTGGAGCAGAAACACACACACGTGTTGTAGCCGTTCTTATTATACCTCAGTGGTCGTAGCTGGACAAACATTTATACAAAATAATTTAATCGACATAACGTTGAAGAAGAGGCGCCACCTACATCATGAGTGATTTTGGAAGCTACCCTCCGCCGAACTTTGTCTCTCCTCCTCCGGGTTCGATGGTGAGACCGCCAACGTTCCTTCCACCACCTAGCAACTTCCAGCCCGGTATGTGGAACTGGTACGAACCACCGTCCGAGCCGTGGAGATACAACGGCCAGGGAGAACACTGGAACGGCGGGCCCGGACCAGGTCGACCCAGAGGCTCATATGGTGAGTATTATACTAACTAGGAGAGTTATGGTACTAGCAGCGGCCTGGTAAAGAGGCTTCTTTGCACGGYCCATAGGTTGACACKTGCCTGGCTGAGAGCCCTGGTGGACTACTWTTACCWATACCAATCAGGTCTGTTGAAGTAAACCCTCATGACGCCATTTAGTGGGGTAGGGCTGACCAAGCTTGGCCCAGTATAATGTACATCTATCATTTGGGCTGGGTTGAACCAGTATCTGGGCAGAGGAGATGCTGGTTCACGTCTGGGTTGAACCAGTATCTGGGCAGAGGAGATGCTGGTTACGGTCCTGGTTGAACCAGTATCTGGGCAGAGGAGATGCTGGTTCACGTCTGGGTTGAACCAGTATCTGGGCAGAGGAGATGCTGGTTCACTCTGGGTTGAACCAGTATCTGGGCAGAGGAGATGCTGATTCACGCCTGGGTTGAACCAGTATCTGGGCAGAGGAGATGCTGGTTCACGCCTGGGTTGAACCAGTATCTGGGCAGAGGAGATGCTGATTCACGCCTGGGTTGAACCAGTATCTGGGCAGAGGAGATGCTGGTTCACGCTGGGTTGAACCAGTATCTGGGCAGAGGTGATGCTGGTTCACGTCTGGGTTGAACCAGTATCTGGGCAGAGGAGATGCTGGTTCATGTCTGGTTGAACTCAGTATCTGTGCAGAGGAGATGCTGATTCTCTTCTCCTGCATATTAACGGAACAGAAGTGTCAGATTGGTGATATGACTGAACTGCACCCAGCAGTAGGCAACATGTCATAATATTGTTGTATTGACCTTTGACCCACAGGCCAGAACTTCCATCGTGGACATGGAGGCGGAAGGCAGGACTATGGTCGTCCCAACAACCACGGGAAAAAGGTAGGAAATCCACCATCACACCAAAAGCCAGGTCTCTGATATATCTACAGGTAACTGTCAAAATAATAACACTTGAGTAAATGAGGGATACAAAGTACACTGAGTGTATAAAACATTTAAGAAATCCTTTCTAATGTTGAGTTGCAACCCCCCCCCCCTCCCTCTTTGCCCTCAGAACAGCCTCAGTTTGTCGAAAGCGGTCCACAGGGATGCTGACCCATGTTGACTCCAATGCTTCCCATAGTTGTCAAGTTGGGTGGTGGACAATTCTTTATATATGAGTGTGAAAAACCCAGCAGCGTTGCAGTTCTTGACACCAACCTGTGCGTCTGACTATTGTCTCTGAACAGCACACATACACAATCCATGTCTCGAGGCTTAAAACTCCTTTTTTAACCCCTTCATGGATGTTGGTACACAGACCCACTGTGGCCCTCATGATGATTTGTTTTCTTGTGGCCCCCATCAGTTGGCCATCCCCGTCTTAGACAGTGTAACACTCTCCAACAGGGTGACTGGCTGATTTAACTGTAATGGGTTCAATTGTTTTGTTTTTGTTTCCAGCAGAAAAATAAAAAAGAGCCAGAGTTTTCACATTTCTGTGACCCGTGTGACCGAGGCTTCAAAAACCAAGACAAGTACGCCAACATGTCTCTGAACATGTCAAGGTAACTGATTCTCATCGAATGATTCTGATTTGACTTGAGGTGATGAACAGAATGTAATGACATCATACTAGGTGTAGTAACTTTGTGCTTAAAGCTGAAGTTATAACGAGTCTGCACACATTTCAAATCAAATTGTATTTGTCATATGCACCGAATACAACAGGTGTAGTAGACCTTACAGTGAAATGCCGAATACAACAGGTGTAAACCTTGCAGTGAAATGCCCAATACAACAGGTGTAAACCTTGCAGTGAAATGCTGAATACAACAGGTGTAGTAGACCTTACAGTGAAATGCTGAATACAACAGGTGTAGTAGACCTTGCAGTGAAATGCTGAATACAACAGGTGTAGTAAACCTTGCAGTGAAATGCTGAATACAACAGGTGTAGTAAACCTTGCAGTGAAATGCCGAATACAACAGGTGTAGTAAACCTTGCAGTGAAATGCTAAATACAACAGGTGTAAACCTTGCAGTGAAATGCCGAATACAACAGGTGTAGTAAACCTTGCAGAGAAATGCTTACTTACAAGCCCTTAACCAACAATGCCGTTTTGAGAAAATACAAAAAAAAAAAAGTAAGAGATAAAAATAACAAGTCATTAAGGAGTAGCAGTAAAATAACAATAGCGGGGCTGTATACAGGATGTACCGGTACAGAGTCAATGGGGCACCGGTGTCGCGGTAATTGAGGTAATATGTACATGTAGGTAGAGTTATTAAAGTGGCTATGCATAGATAATAACAGAGTAGCAGCAGTGTAGGGGGGAGGGTGCAAATAGTCTGGGTAGTTATTTGATTAGATGGTCAGGAGTCTTATGGTTTGGGTGTAGAAGCTGTTTAGAAGCCTCTTGGACCTAGACTTGGCGCTCCGGTACCGCTTCCTGAATGGCAGGAAGCTTGGCCCCGGGGATGTACTGGGCCGTACGCACTACCCTCTGTAGTGCCTTGCGGTCGGAGGCCGAGCAGTTGCCATACCAGGCAGTGATGCAACCCGTCAGAGTGCTCTCGGGTGCAGCTCTATACTTCTGAGGATCTGAGGACCCATGCCAGATCTTTTCAGTCTCCTGAGGGGGAATAGGTTTTGT
>NW_019947645.1:85602-87265 GCF_002910315.2 Salvelinus sp. IW2-2015
TGGAGAGAGTGATCACACAGTCGTCCGGAACAGCTGGTGCTCTCATGCGTGTTTCAGTGCTACTTGCCTCGAAGCGAGCATAGAAGTAGTTTAGCTTATCTGGTAGGCTCGTGTCACTGGGCAGCTGATGAGCGTCGGAGCCAGTGTAGTACGATTCGATCTTAGTCCTGTATTGACACTTTGCCTGTTTGATGGTTCATCGGAGGGCATAGCGGGATTTCTTATAAGCTTCTGGGTTAGAGTCCCGCTCCTTGAAAGCGGCAGCTCGACCATTTAGCTCAGTGTGAATGTTGCCTGTATCCATGGCTTCTGGTTTGGGTATGAACGTACAGTCACTGTGGAGACGTTTGTCCTCGATGCACTTTTTGATGAAGCCAGTGACTGATGTGGTGTACTCCTCAATGCCATTGGAATATTCCCGGAACATATTCCAGTCTGTGCTAGCAAAACAGTCCTGTAGTTAAGCATCTGCTTCTTCTGACCACTTTTTTTATAGCCAGAGTCACTGGTGCTTTCTGCTTACATTTTTTGCTTGTATGTAGGATTCGGGAGGATAGAGTTATGGTCAGATTTGCCAAATGGAGGGCGAGGGAGAGCTTTGTACGCATCTCTGTGTTTGGAGTAAAGGTGGTCTAGAATTTTTTTCCCTCTGGTTGCACATTTAATATGCTGATAGAAATTAGGTAAAACTAATTTAAGTTTCCCTGCGTTAAAGTCCCTGGCCACTAGGAGCACCACCTCTGGGTGAGCCTTTTCCTGTTTACTTATGGCGGAATACAGCTCATTGAGTGTGGTTTTAGTGACAGCCTTGGTCTGTGGTGGTATGTAGACAGCTATGAAAAATACAGATGAAAACTCTCTAGATAGATAGTGTGGTTTACAGCTCATCATGAGTTACTCTACCTCAGGCAAGCAAACACTTGAGACTTCCTTAGATATCGTGTGTGCCATTCAGAGGTTGAATGGGCAAAACAAAACATTTAAGTGTCTTTGAACGGGGTATGGTAGTAGGTGCCAGGTGCGCCGGTATGATTGTGTCAAGAACTGCAACGCTGCAGGGTTTTTCACACTCAACAGTCTCCCGTGTGTATCAAGAATGGTTCACCACCCAAAAGGACATCCAGCCAACTTGACATTGGAGTCAACAAGGGCCAGAATCCCTGTGAAACGCTTTCAACACCTTGTTGAGTCAATGTCCTGACGAATTGAGGCTGTTCTGAGGGCAGAAGGGTGTGCAGCTCAATTTTAAGGTGTTCCTAATGTTTTGTACACTCAGTGTATAGCACCCACTTATAGCAGCCTTGTGGCAGCCATTTTGTGCTTGAACACTCACCACACATCCCCTACCAAAGTGGAGAGGTGAGGAGAGTATTGAAACCGATACTACGACCATTCTTGTCACGTTCCTGACCTTATTTCCTTTGTTTAGTCTTGTTTAGTTGGTCAGGACGTGAGCTGGGTGGGCATTCTATGTTATGTGTTTCTATGTTGGGTTCATTGTTATCTAGCCTGATATGGTTCTCAATCAGGGGCAGGTGTTTTACGTTTCCTCTGATTGAGAACCATATTTAGGTAGGCTGTTCTCACTGTTTGTTTGTGGGTGATTGTTCCTGTGTCAGTGTTTGTGCCACACGGGACTGTTTTCGTTCGTTCGTTCATTCGT
>NW_019947645.1:88460-99977 GCF_002910315.2 Salvelinus sp. IW2-2015
GTGTTCCTTTCCTGTATCGCTGCGTTCTTGTTTTATGTTCTCAGTAAGGTCTGTTCACAGGTCGTTTATTGTTTTGTAGTTTGTTTAAGAGTTTTTCTTCCGTCTTCGTCTTTCTTAATAAACAATATGTATTCAACCCACGCTGCGTTTTGGTCATCCATACTCCTCTTAGACGAGGAGAAGCACGAAGCGTTACATCATGATCCCTGCACTTGGTTCTTCGTCTCTCTCTCCCTCCTCTCTTCGTTGGATCTCCTCTTTCTCATCCTGTCTTTCGTCGTTCCCTCTCTCCTGGCTTGTTCTGCCCAGTCTTCCTCTCCTCTTTGTCCTGTCTTCAGTCCTTCTTCCATCCTGTTAATCTCCCTCTCTGCCTGTCTTTCAGTTCCCCCTTCTCTTCCTTTCTCACATGCCTCCTCTTTGTCTTTCAGGTCTCCCTCTCTCCTCCTATTCTGCTCTCTTAACGTTCTCTCTCGCTTTCATGACGTCTCGCTCTCTTATTTTTTTACAGTGGTCCTCACCGTGCAGTGTGTCATCATCCTAACGATGAGAAAGGCTTTGAAAGTTTTCAGGAAGGGAGGAGATAGGAAAGAAATGCAGGGATTGTAGTTTTCCATTGGGGCAGTCATGAGTGAAAGAAAGAATAGACACACACACCGAAGAGCACCCAGTACATCCAATCTTTTTTTTWWATTGTACCTTTATTTAACTATGCAAGTCAGTTATGAACTAATTCTTATTTTCAATGATGGCCTAGGAACAGTGGATTAACTGCCTTGTTCAGGGGCAGAATGACAGATTTTTTATCTTGCAACCTTTCGGTTACCAGTCCAACCCTCTAACCACTAGGCTACCTGCCGACCCATGATGGCAGGAGTGTTACTTCAAGACTGAGAGAGAGAGAGAAAGAGTGTGCGAGACAGAGAGAGAGATAAATAGAGAGTGAGAGTATGTGAGAGAGAGAGAGAGAGAAGTAGTGTACTTTGCAGGGAACAGAGACACACAGACAGTCAATGATCTGTTGTCTGTTGTTGGATCATGTGCGGTAGGACACAAGCTCTTTATTGCCAGACAGTAATTCAGAAAATCCATTTCTGAATCAGCGATAACTAATAAAGTCCCCTTGTAACTAAACAGCTAGACATCAAATGCAAATCAAACAACTATTATGCATAATTATTGAAGAAACCCGTTAATGATAGTATACATTTTTGTTTTATTAATCATGTTAAAGTTACTCTTTATGTTAAAAGCATTCAATTATGCAATCGCATACATTATTTTGGATATGTGTGCCCATGTAAACTGCTTTCACACCGTAACATAGGGAGATACGAAATGTTACGAGATTACAGTGCACTTCCTAGATCTCCTTCCAAAAAAGTGTAGCACATCCATATCCAGGGCTTTTACAGGATCAAGTTCAATATGTAAATCAATAGCTAAATCAAATCAAATCACATTTTATTAGTCACATGCGCCGAATACAACAGGTGTAAACCTTACAGGGAAATTTGTATTTACATTTTTTTTTCACCTTTATTTAACCAGGTAGGCTAGTTGAGAACAAGTTCTCATTTACAACTGCTACCTGGCCAAGATAAAGCAAAGCAGTGCGACACAAACAACAACACAGAGTTACACATGGAATAAACAAGCGTACAGTCAATAACACAATAGAAAAAAAAGAAAGTCTATATACAGTGTGTGCAAATGGCGTGAGGAGGTATGGCAATAAATAGGCCATAGTAGCGAAGTAATTACAATTTAGCAAATTAACACTGGGGTGATTGATGAGCAGATGGTGATGTGCAAGTAGAAATACTGGTGTGCAAAAGAGCAGAAAAGTAAATAAAAACAATATGGGGATGAGGTAGGTAGATTGGGTGGGCTATTTACAGATAGGCTATGTACAGCTGCAGCGATCGGTTAGCTGCTCAGATAGCTGATGTTTAAAGTTAGTAAGGGAAATATAAGTCTCCAGCTTCAGCGATTTTTGCAATTCGTTCCAGTCATTGGCAGCAGAGAATGGACGGAAAGGCGGCCAAAGGAGGTGTTGGCTTTTAGGGATGACCAGTGAGATTGTACCTGCTGGAGCGCATGCTACGGGTGGGTGTTGTTATCGTGACCAGTGAGCTGAGAATAGGCGGAGCTTTACCAGACATAGACTTATAGATGACCTGGAGCCAGTGGGTCTGGCGACAAATATGTAGCGAGGGCCAGCCGACTAGAGCATACAGGTCGCAGTGGTGGGTGGTATAAGGGGCTTTGGTGACAAAACAGATGGCACTGTGATACACTGCATCCAGTTTTCTGAGTAGAGTATTGGAAGCTATTTTGTAAATGACATCGCAAGAGAGTTGGGGATCGGTAGGATAGTCAGTTTTACGAGGGTATGTTTGCGGCGTGAGTGAAGGAGGCTTTGTTGCGAAAGAGGATGCCGATTCTAGGTTTAATTTTGGATTGGAGATGTTTAATGTGAGTCTGGAAGGAGAGTTTACAGTCTAWCCAGACACCTAGGTATTTGTAGTTGTACACATATTCTAGGTCAGAACCGTCCAGAGTAGTGATGCTAGTCGGGCGGGCGGGTGTGGGCAGCGCATGGTTGAAAAGCATGCATATGGTTTGCCAAATGGAGGGCAAGGAAAAGCTTTGTATGCATCTCTGTGTGTGGAGTATAGGTGGTCCAGAGTTCTTTTCCCTTTAGTTGCACATTTTTTAACATGCTGATAGAAATTTGGTAAAACTGATTTAAGTTTCCCTGCATTAAAGTCTACTAGGCTACTAGGAGCGCCGCCTCTGGGTGAGCGTTTTCTTGTTTGCTTATCGCCTGGCGGAATACAGCTCATTCAATGCTGTCTTAGTGCCAGCCTCTGACTGAGGTGGTATGTAAACAGCTACGAAGAATACAGATGAGAACTCTCTCGGTAGGTAMTGTGGTCTAAGCTTATCTTGATAAACTCAGGCGAGCAATAGCTTGAGACTTCCTTGGATATAGTGCACCAGCTGTTGTTTACAGAAATACATAGTCCGCCGCTCCTTGTCTTACCAGACGCCGCTGTTCTATCCTGCCGGTACATCTTATATCCAGCCAGCTGTATGTTGATATTGTCGTCGTTCAGCCACGACTCCGTGAAGCATAAGATGTTACAGTTTTTAATGTCCCGTTGGTAGGTTAATCTTCCCCGTAACTCATTGATTTTATTGTCCAAAGATTGCACGTTTGCTAGCAGAATAGAGGGAAGTGGGGGTTTATTCGATCTTAGTATACGATATCAGCAGTTTCATTAATGTAAGGAAAGGAAGGTAGTGTTTTATGTCACATGTTATTTTCCAAATTCTGTGAAGACTACAAGCATGAGAAAGGGTCTCATGAATATGCGTTTATGTTCCCCCTTTATATCTTAATTATCAATGACTTTGTAACGGCTTGAAACTGTCCACTACTGGAAATGCTCCCTGGTACCATAGTTTATAGAAAGATATTATTAGACGGTGTAAATGAGTTATCAAACAATCTGTATTTTTATGAATGTATTGCTCTTTCTGCCTGGCTTGAACAGCACTTACCTAACACCTGCGATTACCTCTCATTAGATACACTACTTAACGCGTACCCGCATTAGCCTAAACCACACCTGTGGCGATGTTACCCTCTCATAGCTATAGCACTTACCTAACAACCCTGCGATGTTACCTCTCATTAGCATAGCACTTTACCTAAAACCCTGCATGTTTACTCCTCCTTAGCGCTATAGCACTTACCTAACACCCTGCGATGTTTACTCTCTCTTCCTTACCTAACACCTGGATGTTACTCTATAGCCTTTAGCCTTCCTAACACGCGAGTTATAGCCTATGCACTTACCCCTGCGATGTTTGTAGTCATGTAAGAACATCACGCCCAGATCAACTCCATCCGGACATGACAACTTTCCATGGGTATTGAACTCTCAACGCATGAACTTCCGGTTACCTGTATAAACCACGAATAAACTTTCAGTTAATGGCTTTACACGGCTGCTAGAATCTTGAACAAGAACCAAAAATGTGATCATAGGTTTCCTGTAAGGGTTGACATTCAAAGTTTTACTGGCTAATCTACAAAAGCATTACATGGCTTGCTCCTACCTATCTTTACGAATTCTGGGTCCTGCCGTATTATACCTACACGTTACGCTATGGTCACAAGACGCAGGCCTCCTAACTGTCCTAGAATTCTAACCATGTGAGAGACGCAGACTCGTTCTCAACCTTTAAGTCTTTATTGGAAGACTAATCTCTTCAGTAGGTCCTATGTTGAGTGTAGTCCTGGCCCAGGAGTGTGAAGGTGAACGGAAAGGCACTGGAGCGACGAACCGCCCCTTGCTGTCTCTGGCCTGTCCGTTCCCCTCTCTCCACTGGGATTCTCTGTCTCTAACCTATTACAGGGGCTGAGTCACATGGCTTACTGGTGCTCTTTTATGCCTCCCTAGGAGGGGTGCGTCACTTGAGTGGGTTGAATCACTGACGTGATCTTTCCTATCCGGTTTGGCGCCTCCCTCGGGTTCGTGCCTGGGGATGGTCTTTGTGGGCTATACTCAGCCTTGTCTCAGGGTTAATATTCCTGCCTGGTTGGCCCTGTCCAGGGGGTATTGTCGCGGGGCCACAGTGTCTCCTCCTGTCTCAGCCTCCCCAGTATTTATGCTGCAATAGTTAAGTGCCGGGGGCTAGGGTCAGTCTGGTTATATTGGAGTATTTCTCCTGTCCTTATCCGGTGTTCTGTGTGAATTTCGGATTTGTGGGCTATACTCACCTTCCACGGACGGTTGAGCTAATGTAGCTGAATGCGATTAGCATGAGTTGTAAGTGTAACAGTATAGCTTCCGCCCTCTCCTTCGCCCCTACCTGGGTTCGAACCAGGACCCTCTGCACATATCAACTGCCTCCCACGAAGCATCGTTACCCATCGCCCTCCACAAAAAGCCGCGGCCCTTGCAGAACAGGGAACAACTACTTCAAGGTCTCAGACTAGCGCGCACCCCGCTAACAGCTAGCCATTTTCACATCGTTTACACAAGTAACAAGAAAATTTCCCCAGGACATAGACATATCTGATATTTGGCAGAAAAGATTACATTCTTGTTAATCTACCCTGCACTGTCCAATTTACAGTAGCTATTACAGTTGAAATAATACCCATGCTATTGTTTGAGGAGAGTGCACAAATGAACATGAAAAGTTATTAACCAGTGTACCCATCCCGGTTCCGGGATCCTCCTCATCAAAAAAGCTGAACTAGCATAGCCTAGCCTAACGGGACAGGGATAATATAATATAATTTTCCATGAAATCACAAGTCCAATACAGCAAAAGATTCTTGTGAAATCCAGCCCATCATTTCCGATTTTTAAAATGTTTTACAGCGAAAACACATATGTATTTCTATTAGCTAACCCACATAGCCAACACCACAACTGCCATATTTTCACCATGTTTCCACCGCATAGGTAGCTTTCACAAAACCGACAAAAAGAGATATAATTTGACACTAATCAAGAAACAACTTCATCAGATGACAGTCTTATAACATGTTATACAATACATTTTGTTTTGTTCGAAAGTGCATATTTGAGGTATAAATCATATTATACACTTGCCAGCGTACCATCACAAATAGCACCGAAGCAGCCAGAATAATACAGAGAGCAACGTGAAATACCTAAATACTCATCATAAAACATTTATGAAAAATACATGGTGTACAGCAAATGAAAGATAAACATGCTTGTTGAACCAGCCAAATATTCCGATTTTTTTTAAGTGTTTTACAGCGAAAGCACAATGGTAGAATTATATTAGCTTACCACAATAGCCAAACACCACAAACGCATTTATTCACCGCAGAGGTAGCGTTTCGCAAAAACCAAGCAAAAGATATAAAATTAATCACTAACCTTTGGACAACTTCATCAGAGGACAGTCTTATAACATCAATTATACAAAACCTTATGTTTTGTGGCGGAAAATGTTGCCATATTTTAGCGCTGCAAATCGTGGTAGGATATAACATTGAGTAATAGATAAAGCACCTGAATTGTAGACCCAGAAGAAGCTACGCATAGAACGCTAAAAAAATAGTTGGTAGCCAATTGAAAAGAATAACTGTGAATAGAGAATAATGGACAGAATGAAAAGAGAATACAGCTGGATTGCTGTAGATGAAACGCACGTGTGGATAGGTAAAATTCTTAAAAGAAATAGCGATGTTAAACACAGGTAAGCAAGTATACAGCTGTGCAGTTAGATGTGTAGACGAGCACGTCACAACCAACAGGCGGAGAATAGGACTACAAACGAATTGGTATACAACAGAAGTAATACAGGAGAAAGTGAACAATCATAAATGGTTCGTTAACGTGTGTTGGAGCTTCCATTCAGAGTTGTACAAGAGTCCTTGGCCAAGAATAGAAGATGCGTTGTTAGGGGTGATGAGAAAGATGTGCACATTGTCTATGCGTGTGCGAGGAATTAACGAGACCGTTATGTATGAGCAGTGTAAGGAATAGGAAGCGAAATGTCCCATCCACTCCTGAGAACGGAACACAATTCAAAAGTCCCAATAACGTTGAATAAAATCTGATAAGAAACTCAGGTACTGAGGAAAACACCTACTTTGAGTGTGACTGTCGACATGTATAATCAAACTAAAGATTACAGAGCGGACCAGAGATCTCGCCGATGTTATACGTTAACGCATTTGCCGAATCCCATGTCGAAGCTCTGAACGGCGCGGCCTTGAGGTAAATAAAGCAATTCCTGACAACTGCCCAGTAACGAGCGACTCTCCTGTTCGGCCCATCAGACTGCACCCCTGTAGCAGCATCCCCATTCACCTTACCTGACCCTGCCCTTTGACATCCCTACGTGGACATAAGCTGTAGTGTTGAAGATGCATGCAGTATCGATATAATTATATAGCGTCTAATTGATAGGCAGGCCCCTGAATCCACAGAGCCTCGTTAATATCTCAGTACTCTTGTTACACTATCGCTGCATCGAGAACCAGATTGCTGCAAACTGCACGTTGCATGTCCTTACGCTCACCAGAACGACTAGCATTCAATACAGCTTCCTAGGTAACACAAGTCTCGGTGACAGTTGTCTATCCATAGTAATAGAAATACTGCAATCGCTCTATCTATCGAACCCACAAGAGTGCTGTGTGGGGGGCAGCCGGGCGGGGCGTGGAAGGGGGGGGGGGGTGGGGTGGGCCGTATTTAGGCGCAACGCTTTATTCGCAAAGTGAAAACCGCGCCCCCCAATTGAGCAAGAAGTTTAAGTAAACCAATTGAGCTTTATTTATCTTTGTATTATCTTTTACCAGTTCTAATGTGTTATATATCTCCTACATTCCTTTCACATTTCCACGCAACACTTCAAAGGTTATCCTTCAACAGGCACAGGAATATAGCATATCCATGCCTGCGCAAGGCTGAGCTCCACCAGGCAGTTAGATTTGGGTAATAAGTCAATATTAGCGACCAACCGAAGATTGTAAAAGGGCAGATCCTTAAGCGTCTTGCTACACTCCATCTAATTTCTCTCCTCGTTCTCTATTCGACTACTTACTATACCTGGAAACCATGATGCTACCTTAGCTGTCACACACAGTCCACCGTGGTCCTCATGACTGACATTCCAGTTAATCAAACCCGTTCTGCCTGTGCGACCTATGCGAAACCGCTGTACTCGTTCACGCGGGTGTACCTTTGTGCAACCAGACTGCTATCGCCACTCACATCATACTTTGCTGAATCCCTTGCTTGCAGCCACCAGTAGCAAGTGTGTCAACTCAATGCGAATAACAAAACTCTAGCACCACATTGTTGTATCAATACTCCAATAGCAAAAAAGTGCCTAGACTATGTTACACTCTTTACTGTCACCTTGAACTATTGCAAGAGATATTGCACTTTTGGATTACTTACTTTCTTTCGAACTGGATACAAGACTTCAATCGATGCAACTTACTTAGCTGTCATATTAAATTAATTTGTGATTTATTGACTCCTTCTCTGTGTGGCTATCTAAATCCGTAATCGACGGACGCATGTGGTTGACCCCAACATCTTATGCCAACATTGTAACGTTCCTAAATCTCCACAGCAAGACACAACGCCAAGTAAAAATGACTAGGATCCGAACCAGAGTACAAGAGCCTAGTATAAGCGACATAACATCTAGGAATGTTACTTATCCTAGTTTTAGGCCTTTCTGAGGAGGTATTGTTCCATAGCCCACCGTGCTCTCTAGCAGATACGTAGCATTGCTTGCGGTTATAGGGTTGATTATAGGGCTGGTTTCTGATATAGCACTTATGGTAGCAAGTGCGAGACTATTGTAAAAGGGCAGTTATATAACAACATTTGAATGGTGATCTGATTGAAAGGCGAGCGAGTGCCAGAGCAAGGCGACGAAGACGATCGAACGGTCAAAAACACTTACTGCACAGTCACTGCTACTCACACTATTCGCATCACACAGAATTGCACACTCACAACACAAAACCTAAAACCGATCATACAATAAGGCCACAACATGACTATCAGCTGTAATGCAAGACTGTGTCTTCACATTACTGTCTGCTCAGGTGTGTGATGTCCATCAAAGTGGATTAGCCTCGATTACCTGATATGCAACCAGGACAGGATGACATTTTACATAGTCCTCCACTACTACACACAGCTGAGTCTAGAGACTCATCGTTGACATCTACACACTGAAAGTCGCTATGCCTCAAATAACTACAACGACATGAGCGTTAGGCTCATCAACTCACTATCGCTGAGCTAGGCTATATACTACCACAGTTGGATACACCTGATGGACAAGTTTTTTGTCGACGTGCCCGATACATCAATTTGACATCTGTCTTCACTATAATATGAACGTTATTCCCACTCTCCTCTGAGGCTGCTACTGCTCAATTTTATTGCAATATAAGATAGAGTGTTCTCTGTTAGTTCAGCTTGTATCGAGACTCGGAGGTTATGTGCCATGCAGTCTTAAGACGATGAAGACATCTCTCTGGTTGTTGCTAGATTCTTATTTGCTGCACAAGAACATATATTTATTATGATACATCCTGCCAAAAAATGCTAGCAACACACAGAGAGCTCATTTGTTTCGTTGCTGAAAACTGCCAGGGAAACATAATAAACCCCCCTCCTAATTCAAACCTCTACATCACAACATAACAAATGAGCAAAGTTGAAAACGTCTGACAACGTCCTTACATCCTTAACCAGGGATCATTATATGTGTTTTAGAGAGGTGAACTCCCCTTATTATTAGGAAGGTGTACTTCATTTTTTGAACACTCTGTGTAGATGTCAACTTTGACTTAGAGACCAGTGCAGTCTGGTCAAAAGGTGATAAGGTAACATGGTTCCATTTGGATCGCAACCGTAGTATTAGTATTTAGCTCAAGTCTATTTTTTTTTACTGCAATCTCTGTACGAAATTGATAGAGGATTATAAGTGTTACTCATCGTCTTCTCTCTCCTCTCTCCTCTTTTCTCTCTTTCTCTCTTCTCGCTCTCTCTCTCCTCTCCCTTTCTCTCTCTGCCTCTCTCCTCTCTCTCAATACATTTAAATTTAAGGGCTTTATTGGCATGGGAAACATATGTTTACATTGCCAAAGCAAGTGAAATAGATATTAAACAAAAGTTAAATAAACAATTTAAAAAATGAACAGTAAACATTACACTCACAAAAGTTCCAAAAGAATAAAGACATTTCAAATGTCAATATTTGCAATTAGTTAAAGTAAAAAAGGGAAAATACATAAACATTTGTTGTATTTACAATGGTGTTTGTTCTTCACTGGTTGCCCTTTTCTTGTGGCAACAGGTCACAAATATTGCTGCTGTGATGGAACACAGGTGCCACAGTGTGCCAGTAGATCTCTCTCTCTCTCTGTACTCTTTCTCCTCTCTCTGTCTGCCTCTCTCTCTTTCTCTCTCCTCCCTCTCTCTGAGTAGCTGTCAGTTGGTTAGCAGTAGTGTATCTCTTTAGGTTCTGCACACTGTGAGCTTTTTTAAAATGTAATTGGGTGTGTCCCAAATGCACCCTATTCCCTAAGTAGTGCACTAATATCCATAGGGCCCTGGTCAAAAGTAGTGCACTATATAGGGAATAATGTCTCATTTGGACACAATTTTTGTCACACAGCAAAACACGTGTGGCCAACACATAATACAAGCTGGGTGAGACAACAACAAATGTAAGCAGACCGGGACAAGAGCAGCAAACTGTGAGAAAAAGGCAAACAAGAGATGGAAAGGAAAGAGGGAGACAACATGGTGAACTGACTCTGGTACTGTAGGGAAGAGAGAAAGATTAAATGGTGAAGAGGATACAGGACGAGAGAGGAAATGTGTGCGGGCGGCAGAAGAACGGAGAGTTAGGGCAAAGATGAAAGTGTCTGTGTTTAGATTTAATCAGAGTCATCTATCACAGACAGAGTGATCACACCCATTTGTCATTGTGGCCAGTCGACAGTAAACTCCTGGTTTATACACACAGACACACATAGACAGACACGCAACTATGTCTTACCATACTTACTATACCTGTGAGGACCAACTTTGGGGACCAACAATTGAGACCTATTCAAATCCTATTTTCCCTAACCCCTAACCTCCTCTTTCCTCCTCCCTTCTTCTCTTCTCCTCCTCCTTCTTTTTTCTCCTCCTCCCCTCCTTCCTCCTCTTCTCTTCTTCCTCCTTTTCCCTCTCCTCCTACCTCCTCCTCCTCCTCCTCTTCAGCCTTTCTCCTCTCCTCCTGCCTCCTCTACCTCTTCCTCCCTCCCTTCCTCCTCCTCCTTTCTCCTCTCCTTCTTCCTCTCCTTCTCTTCCTCTCCTCCTTCCTCCTCTCCTCTTCATCCCCTCCCTACCCTTTCTCCTCTCCTTCTCTCTTCCTCCTCCCCTCCTCCTTCCTCCTCCTCCTCCTCCTCTTCCTCTCTAGTACTCTACAGAGAGAGAATGGTAATAATATTTGTAATAATTCATATCACATCCAGCAGGTGATGTGTCTTTCCCCCGATACAGTTTTCATTTCCAGTTAAACTGTCAAGAGATATTGCTGGTGAGGAGATAATGAGTGGTGGTGGGTGAAGTGCGTGTGTTTGTGTGTTTGTGTACCTGTTTGTGTGTGCTTTTGGCTGTGTGTGTGCTTGTGCCCTGGTACGTGCCTGTGTACCTGTTTGTGTGTGCTTTTGGCTGTTTGTGTGCTTGTGCCTGTGTACGTGCCTGTCGTTGTGTGGCTGTGTACCTGTTTGTGTGTGCCTGTGTGTATGCCTAAGTGTGTGTGCCTGTGTGTATGTGTTACTCACCAGAACAATAAAGTTTGGGTGCGTTTCCATGGCGATGCCATTCAGACATCTCAGTGTTTGTGCCATGCGGTGTTTGAAAACGACAACATGTCGGCTCGGTTACAACAGCAAGTCAATTACTATAGTTACCATAAGATCGCTGC
>NW_019947646.1:0-1513 GCF_002910315.2 Salvelinus sp. IW2-2015
GCCAGAAGGAGGACGGGGTGTCCATGTTAGGGGACGGCCTGGGAGGGAGCAGGGAGGAGCTCCGGCAGAGGAGAGACGCAGAGATCTACCGGCTGGAGAAGGAGGCGTCTCGCGTGGCCACGGAGTTCCTGGAGCTCCTGGACTTTGGGGGTCTGGAACAGAGTTTGTCCAGCGAGGAGAACCTCCACGACCCCTCAGAGAGCACCGCTCCCCTGGCCCGGGCCGAGGAGGAGGTGGATGAGGGCTTCCATGCTAAGGAGGAGTGTCCCGGTAGTGGTATCCCCCTTCCTGACTTCCCTCTCCCTGCGGAGATCCCTCTGGACCAGGAGCTGTTCTCCTCCCTCCCTCCTCCTCCTCCGGCCTTCGCTGAGGGACTAGTAGCACAGGCCCTTGCCCTCTCACAGGCCCCGTGTTGCCCCCCTGTTTACTACCCCCTCACCTCCTATGGATCTAGTGTCCCTACACACCACCCTGCTCCTCCACCTCCTCTCCCTGCACTAACCACCGGAGGAGGTAAAGCTTTGTGCCACCAACCCACCAGGAGAACAGAGGTGGCTCCAGACACCAACAGAGTACCCAGAAGATTCGAGGTTATCCCCAACAGACCCTGCGCCAGGGTAGACGTTATGCCCACTACAGTCCCCGAGGCTGTGCCAGTGAGAAGAGCAGACGTGGTTCCCTCTAGGGTTATGCCCACTGTGCCTGTCCCAGGGGCCAGGGAGGTCAGAGAGGAGGTGTCATTCAGCATCCTACCAGACACAGAGTCAGACTGTGACCAGGAGGAGTTTGAGGAGGTGCAGGGAAGTACAGGCTCGGGAYACGGAGCCAGTATCACGGACGGACACGCTACTGATGAGGACGTGCTGAGGGAATCATCCTGTACTCAGAACAGCCTGGACTCCTTCAGAGGCAGCTCAGACTCTGTGAGTAGCATGTTTACAAACCTGTACTACATTTATATGTTAGTCATTTAGCATCCGCTCTTTTCAAGATCGATATGCTGAAACAGATCGATATGCTGAAACAGATTGATATACTGAAACAGATCGATATGCTGAAACAGATCGATATGCTGAAACAGATRGATATGCTGKAACAGATCYATATGCTGKAACAGATCGATATGCTGAAACAGATTGATATGCTGAAACAGATTGATATGCTGAAACAGATRMARAWYCTGAAACAGATRMARAWYCTGAAACAGATTGATATGCTGAAACAGATCTACAAACTGAAAGTGTTAAAAGAGCGTTTTCCTTTAGCTTTTTAGCCACTATGATACGGTGTTACAGTAGATGTACATTGAAATGGATTGTCCTGATATTGACCTAGTACTCATATTGTTCTGGCTTGACAGACTACAGCTAGAGCTGTTGTGGTAACCGTATTACTGCCACCCGGGTAATAATGAGTCATGACCGCAGTAAAATTGCACATGACCGTTGAGTCACAGTAATCTCCTTTTCTGCACTCTGGACATGCTTTGGTGGTACCTAACTTGCTAAATACC
>NW_019947646.1:1538-20611 GCF_002910315.2 Salvelinus sp. IW2-2015
ATTCATGGTCCTAATTGGAGCCTGGATACTCAGGGGACTGATATGTTGGGTGCCAGATTGCGCTCAGGTGCCTAATGAGGTCTGGTACTCAAGGGCTCTCTTTGATACCAACCGCCATACAGGTTCCTTAGAGTGCCTGGTACTACAGGGTTCTAATGCCGTCCATCAGAGATACGCTAATGACCTGGTAACTCTGGCATACGTATATTGGCCCTTAGCGCATCAGGGTCATAATTGGCCTGGGGTAAGCTACGAGGACGTCTAGAATTTTAGCGCGATCGCAATTACAAGGTTTTAGCGCTTAGGATAAAGAAGCCTAGGAGTGGTAGACTCTGAGGCAGTCTATGTGTCGCCTCCATCATGGAAATGCCTAATGGAACAATGGGTACTCAGAGGCTTATGCGTTATGAGTAGATGTGGTCGCCTGCCATCAGTCCTAATGAGGCGCCTGGAGCGTCAGTGAGGAGGAGGCTCTGAAGATTGTACCCGCAATCTCCAATGACAGAGGGTTATAGGGAAGAAGCACTAATGGCCTGAGGAGCGGATGAAGACTGAGCAGAAGGGGAATTGAGAGAAATAGGGAAAGAGAGGAGAGAGAAGAGAGAGAGGGGGCGGATTGCTCAATGGTGTCCGCTCGCATCAGAGAGAGCATGGAGCACTGAGATGACCTAGGCTAACTCTAGGGCTGCTATGGGTCCCTCCGATGCAAGAGGAGGGGGAGTATAGCCAGATAGGAATAGAGAAAATGCCTATAGGGTGGAGGCTCAGGCTCGTAATTGTCGCCAGTGCCATACAGGTCCTAGAAATGAAGCGCTGGAGGGTAACGTCAAGGGCGAGAATATAGAGAAAGAGGGATCTTTTCTATTGTCTCTAAACCACTCTCTGACATCTAATGCAAATACAGCAAGAAAAATCACATCAAACACTTACCATCCAAACAGGAATTCATCGTTTGGAAAAAAACATCACTGTTGATGATCAGTTTAGAAGACAGAAGGTTACAACAAGCAGGTTAAATATCAACAGTTAAAACCGGATTGTAAGGAGGCTGGGTAGTGGGGGATGTATGTTTCAAACCTAACAACAAATGCGACAGACAGCTTTCATAAGGTGATGATTCTTTTTCAAAAACAACCCATAATAGTATACTTCAGGGGCTGATGCAAAGCAAAGAGGGCCATATATGACCCAAAGCCTGAAAAAAAAAAAAAAAAAAAGAAAAAAAAAAAAAAAAACACCTAATTAAAATAGAAATAATTGTGCTGTTAAACATACATAGCCTATCCACAGCAGAAAGACACTAAAACATCACTTGATTTTAAGATGTCTTTATACAGTAATTAGGGTCTAGCTGAGAGAACGGGCAACTGTGCACCCCCCCCGCGCAGGAGCCTGTCCAGTCATCCCCATCACCAAGAAATATGGTTGTAACCTCTAATGTACTACCGTACTGAACGAAATTGCTCAACAATAAAAATACATAGACAGAGAGTCCTAGCATATGTACATGACTAGGAGGCGTTCTCTCTACAAATATAAACAGAGCAGCTGCTAGCACTGACGATAAGAGCACTCATACAATATAACGCTAACGAATGTACTTCTCATAGACCTTAGACGTACGTAAAGGCTCTACACCCACAACCCCATTCAACAAGGGTAGGGC
This sequence comes from Salvelinus sp. IW2-2015, assembly GCF_002910315.2. Lineage (NCBI taxonomy): Eukaryota > Metazoa > Chordata > Actinopteri > Salmoniformes > Salmonidae > Salvelinus > Salvelinus sp. IW2-2015. The sequence goes on from NW_019947646.1 coordinate 3,205, forward strand.
CGGTGGCCAGCCACTACTAGTCCAACACATATGACAATTAACCAAGAAGCCTGCTAGACTATCTAGGAGCTCTGCATACATAACAGTAAAGCCAGCTATGCAACTCTGTGAGCTCTATCTCACATTAAACAGAAAGCACTGCTTAGGACTAACTAGCAGCTCTACAGTCACATCCTACCCATACGAAAGGTCGCTGCGTAACTACCAAGTCCACTACAACATAACAGAAGCCTGCCTAGGATACTAGAGACTTCTACATCATAAATGCTAGGAAGACCTCTGCTAATCCCTACTAAGTTGCCGACTAATGACAACATAAACAGCTAACAGGCCTGTCTATAGGAGTGCGTGGTCCAACTGTAGGCAACATAACAGAGCCTGCTGACTACTAGTCACTACAACATAACAGAAGCCGTTGCTAGAACCTGACTCAGAGCTCTAAACATAACCAAAGAAGGCCTGCTAGAAGTACGTTAGAGCCCTCTACAACATTACACAAGAAGCCTGCTAGACTACTAGAGCTCTACAACACATAACAGAAGCACTGCTAGAGCTACTTATTCCTACTACAGGAACTTAACAGATAGAAGCTGCTAGACTGACTGGAGCTTCTACCACACAAACCAGAAGCCCTGACTAGACTCAACTAGAAGCCTCTAACAACACCATACCAGAGCCTGCCAGACTACCTCGGAGCTGCTACAACATAACATGAAGCTCACTGCAGGACTACTAGAGCTCTACAACATAACAAGAAGCCTGCTAGACTACCTAGACGCTCTACACATAACAGAGCCTGCTTAGGACCTACCTTAGTCACTACTATGACTAAGCAGAAAGCCTGCTTGAACTTACTTGAGCCGAGCCTCCCACCCCTCACACAACATTAACCAAAGCCTTGCTTGATTGGCTACGTAACTCTGAGCTCTACAACATAACAGAAGCCTGCTCAGCCACAACCCCTAACTGCCAAAAGCTCTCTCAAACATAAAGAAGCCTAGAGACTAACTACCATCATTACAACATAACAGATATGCCTGCTAGACCTATCTAGAGCTCTACAAACATAACAGACAGCCTCCGCTAGACTCACTCAGTCACACCCCTACAACACTAACAAGAAAGCCTTGTCTCAGATCATACTAGGAGGCTCTACAACATATACAGTTAGGCCTGCTAGACTACTAGCCTCCAGCTACACCACATAACAGAAGCCTGCTAGGGACTACTAGAGCTCTACCACACAACCCATAACAGAAGCTGCTAGAACTGACTAGCAGCCCTCCTAACTAAACATAACAGAAGCCCTTCAGTCTCTACTAGGTCCTCACTACAACATAACAGAAGCCTGCCTAGACACTGGAGCCTCTACAACATATACAGAAACCTGCTAGATACATGGAGCTCTAAACATAACAGAATGCCTGCAGACTACTGAGCTCTACACTACATAACAGAAAATGCCTGCGTTAGACTACTTTTCCGAGCTCTCCACACATAACACCCCAAGAAGCCTTGCTAGCAGTACATTACTAAGGTCGCTATCTGACAACTAACCAGAATGCCTGCTAGACTTACTGGGAGACTCACAACCATAACAGAAGCCTGCTAGACTACATAGTCCACATACACACATAACAGAAGCTTCGCTACGACTACCTGGAGCTCCTACAACATAAACAGAAGCCTGCTAGGACTACTAGTCCACTACAACATAAACAGAAGGGCCTGCTAGACTACTAGGGCTCTACAACATAACAGAAGCCTGCTAGACTACAAGTTCTACTTACAACATAACAGGAAGCCTGCTTAGAACTAACTTAGGGCTCGTACAACATAACAAGAAGCCTGCTAGACTACCTACAGCTCTACAAATAACAGAACGCCTGCCATAGAAACTACTAGTGTCCACCTATCAAATAAAGCCCAGAAGCCTTCTGCAGGACTAACCTAGTCCAGAGCCTCTACACAACCATACACCAGAAGACCTGCTAGACTCATCATAGAGCTCTACAAACATAAACAAGCCTAGCTAAGGACAGTACTTAGGGAGCTTCTAACACATAAGACCAAAGCCTCGCTACGACACTCCCCACGTTAGTCCACTCAAAATCTAACATAACGATGATCTGCTAGGACTATTCGTAAGAGCTCTCCACCCACACATACCAAGAGCCTGCTAGCTACTACGACGCTCTACAAACCACTCATAACAGAAAGCCTGCTAGACGTACCTTGTGAGGCTCTTACAACATAACAGAAGGCCTGCTAGGACTACTAGAGCTCTACAAGCGCCCATAACCAGAAGCCATGCTATGACTACTAGTCCACCACCAATATACACCAGAAGGCCTCGCTTAGCCTACTTAGGAAGCTCTGGTACTATACAAACAGAAGCCGCTTGACTACTAGAGCCTCGTACCCACAATAACAGAAAGCCCTCGACCTGACTACCCTCGACGCTCCTACAAATCCATTAACAGAAGCCTTGCTAAAGTACTTACTAGTCCCCACTGACAAGTTATAACCATGAAGCCTGCTAGACTACTGTGGCGCAGCTCCTACACAACCATACAACCAGCAGACCTGCCTTGAGACTTACTGATGCCTACAACATAAACCAGAAGACGCTGCCTCTGCGTGAGTAAGCCTTACTGTCCCCACCCTACAACACCATAACAGAACGCCTCCTAAATACTAGTCCACTACACCACATTAAACCAGAATAGCCCTGAAACATCTACATAAGGTTCCCTCGTGGATCCGACCACGCGGTCTCTATCTCAGGCATCTGTACCCCAAAAATAGCACCCATATCCCCTAATGGGCCCTGCGTCAAAAATTGTGCACTATATAGGGAATTAGAGGTGCCATCTGTGAATGTACCTCACCCCTCCACTATTAGAGGTAGCCTGTTGAAAAAGATGGAAAACAGGGAGGCCAGAGCCGTTCATAGATGACCCTTCCATGACACCCCTCGTCCTGTGTCCACAAAACCAATCGGTGCTTGTGTCACTGTCTATAAACTGATACATCACATGACATAGACAATTATTACACAGCTAATGTCTAGCCAGAGCACAAACAGAATCTGGACCAGGCTAGATAGTATGGTTCTGTTAGTGATGCAGGTCTGGGACCAGCAGGATAGTAGGTCTGTCTAAGATCTGGGACCGAGGTAGGATAGTATGGTCTTAGTGATGCAGGTCTGGGACCAGGCATAGGATAGTATGTTCTGTTATTATATCCTGGACCGGATAGGAGAGAGCCCATGGTAGCGATACAGAGATACTGTGAGTTGTGAGTTCTGGTACTGCTCATATGGTGTCTGGAATCTAGGTGTTGGTGTATATTGATCTGGGACCACGATGAGCACTACCTAGAGAGATAGTATGGTTACTGTTAGTATAGGTAATATACTGGTCTGGTGAGCTGCAGGGAACAGGGGATTGTCGACAGGCTAGGAGATAGACCAGTTGGGTCATGGTTATACTGAGTATAGTGGTATACTGGTGACCAGATGCTATGCTGGCGACCAAGCAGTAGGAACAGGGGTATTGGAAGTATGGATTGGCTGTTTTTTATTTTACCCGATGGCATACAGAGTACTGGTTTTTTAATAGGTATTAGCTGCAAAGGAAACAGGAGTTGTCGTGGAGCCACCAGGACTAGACATACGAGATACTGATGTAGCACTGCAGGTAACGGTTGGAGAGACCATGACTATACAGAGTGAGCTGTTCCGGTAGCTTGCGAGTGAATCAGGAGTTAGTAGTGTCGTGAGAGGACGGCACCAGTGCGCCATACATAGAGGATACTGTAGTATAGCTTCAGGAACAGGGGTAGTTTTAGCGATGGTATGACACAGTGGGCATTGAACGAGGTCTAGGAGTGACCATGAGGTGACGTTACTGGGCATAGTAGAATCAGAGCTGTTCTGTTATGTTGCGATTGGCTTAATAGGATACATGCGCGCATACCAGGGGTACGAGTACAGGATATCAGTGTGGGGTTGTAGCTGCCTGATTGATGAAGACAAGGGTTTGGAGAGCATCCATGGCATACAGGGAGTTAACACCAGTGGGCCGTGTGAGCTGCAGGAACAGGGTAGGAGAGACCATGGCACGACAGAAGTTACTGGAGGATTTTGGTTTAGCAGCAGATGGAATTCCTAGGGGTTTTAGGAGAGCCCATGGGTCATTTACAGTAAGTATAAGCTTTAGCAGATGGTTGACCAGAGCGCGTCAGGATAGATGAAACAATGTCTGTTAGTTGAGTTGTGGTAGCGCCTCTAGGGCCAATGGACATACAGAGTACTGCTAGGTAGCGAAGCATGAAAGCACGTAGTTGTGAGGGAGCCTTCCATTGGTGCTATAACACAGGTTGGGACCACGCTAGGATAAGTAGTTACTGGGTAGCGTTGCTCGTATGACGATAACAGGGGTTGGAGATCTGAGAGGGCATGGCACTACCAGAGTGGACCTCGAGTTAAGGCTGCGAGGAATCAAGGTTTGGAGGTAAGCCCACTGTTGTCGTGATTAATCGTAAGTCTAAAGTGTATTTAAGTCTTAAGAAATGATCTTACTTATGGCCATGTAGTGCGAGCTATAGCCCAGATAAACTAAACAATTCTAAGAGCTATTAAAGACACAGTAACTCGTATTTAACTATTCCTAGCCTTAGAACTTGATTCATTATCAGACCAGTTGCCTTCCATGTCCGGGTCCTCAAGTCTAATAAACTCCAGAACCCATGACTATCCTTACGTAGGTCCCAAAACCTGTCGAACCATACTATCCTAGCCTGGACCTAGACCTCACATAACTAACAGAACCATAACTACTCCTCAGCCTCGGTCCAGAATCTGTAACATCACTAACAGAACCCATACTATCCTAGCCTGTAACCAGAATCTATAACAGAACCATACTATCTAGCCTGGTCCAGATCTTATAACATCACTAACAGAACCAATACTATCTGCCTGGTTTCCCAAAGGGGGGGGACAAAAACCGTACATCACTAACAGAACCATACTATCATAGCCTGGTCCCAAGACCTACAATCACTAAACAGCAAAACCATACTATCCTAGCCTGTCCAGATCTATAACAAGAACCATACTATCCTAGCTTTGGTCCCAGATCTGTAACATCACTAACAGAACCATACTATCCTAGCCTGAGTCCACAGACCTATAACATCCACTAACAGAAACCATAACTATCCTAGCCTGGTCCCAATCAATAACATTCACTAACAAAAACCATACTACCAGAACCATAACTATCCTTAAGCCTGGTCCAGATCTATAACAGAACCCCATACTATCCTTAGCCTGGTCCCAGACCTGCATCACTAACATAACCATTACTATCCTAGCCTGGTCCCAGATCTATTAACAGAACCATACTATCCTAGCCTGGATCCCAGACCTGCCATCACTAACAGAACCATACTATCCTAGCCTGGTCCCAGATCTGTTTGTGCTCTGGCTAGACATTAGCTGGTGTAATAATATGGTCTATGCATTGTTGATGTCAGTTTATAGGACAGTGACACAAGCAACCGTTATGGTTATTGTGGACACAGACGAGGAGTGTCCAATGGAAGGGTCAATCTACTGAACGGCCTCTGGGCCTCCATACTTTCAACAGCTACCTCTACATTGAAGGGAGTACATTCACCAATTGGCACCCTATTCCCTTATATAGTGCACAACTTTTGACCACGGGCCCATTAGGGGATAGGGTGCTTATTTTGGGACAGATGCTAGATAAACCACTGGTCGACAGGCATGTAGATGTTCAGGCTTCTGTTATGTTGTAGTGGAACTAGTAGTTAGCAGGCTTCTGTTATGTTGTAGTGGACTATAGTCTAGCCAGGCTTCTGTTATGTTGTAGAGCTTCTAGTAGTCTGCAGGCTTTCTGTTATGTTTGGTAGAGCCCAGTAGTCTAGCAGGCTTCTGTTATATTTGTAGTGGACTAGTAGGGTCTAAGCAGGCTTCTGTTATGTTTGTAGAGCTCTAGTAGTCTAGCAGGCTTCTGTTTATGTTGTAGAGCTCTAGTAGTCTAGCAGGCTTCTGTTATGTTGTAGAAGCTCCAGTAGTCGGAGCAGGCTTCTGTTATATTGTATGGACTAGTAGTCTTAGCAGGCTTCTGTTTATGTTGTAGAGCTCTATTAGTCTAGCAGGCTTCTGTATATCGTTGTTCAGAGCTCCAGTAGTCTAGCAGGCTCTTGTTATGTTGTAGAGCCTCTAGTAGTCTAGCCAGCTTCTGTTATGTTGGTTAAAGAGCTCTAGTAGTCAAGCAGGCTTCTGTTATTGTAGATGGACTAGTAGTCTAGCAGGCTTCTGTATTGTTTGTAGAGCTCTAGTAGTCTAGCAGGCTTCTGTTATTGTTGTAGAGCTCTAGTAGTCTAAGCAGGCCTTCTGTTATGTTGTAGAGCTCTTAGTAGTCTAGCAGGGCTTCTGTTATATTTGTAGTGACTAGTAGTTCTAGCAGGCTTCTGTTATGTTTTGTTAGAGCTCTAGTTAGTCTAGCCAGGCTTTCTGTTATGTTGTAGAGCTCTAGTAGTCTATCAGGCTTCTGTTATGTGACGTGGACTAGTAGTCTAGCAGGCTTCTGTTATGTTATGTAGAGCTCTAGTAGGTCTAGCAGGCTTCTTGTTATGTTTTTAGTGGAACTAGGTTATAGTCTAGCAAGGCTTCTGTTATTGTTGTAGAGCTTCCAGTAGTCTTAGCAGGTTTCTGTTATGGTTGTAGTGTTACTAGTAGTCATAGCAGGCTTCTGTTAGTTGAGAGGCCTCCAGTAGTCTTAGCAGGGCTTCTGTTATGTTGTAGTGGACTAGTTTAAGTCTAGGCAGGCTTCGTTTATGTTGTAGAGATTCCAGTAGTCTAGCAGGCTTTCTGTTATGTTGTAGAGCTCCAGTAGTCTAGCAGGCTTCTGTTATGGTTGTAGAGCCTTCCAGTAGTCTAGCAGGCACTTCTGGTTATTGTTTGTAGAGCTTCCAGTAGTCTAGCAGGCTTCTGTTATGTTGTAGTGGTACTAGTAGTCTAGCAGGCTGTCTGTTATGTTGTTAGAGCCTAGTAGTCTAGCAGGCTTCTGTTATGTTGTAGGCTCTAGTAGTCTAGCAGCGCTGTCTGTTATGTTGTAGTGGACTAGTAGTCTAGCAGGCTTCTGTTATGTTGTAGAGCTCCAGTAGTCTAGCAGGCTTCTGTTATGTGTAGTGGACTAGTAGTCTAGCAGGCTTCTTTTTGTGTGTAGAGCTCACGTTAGTCTAGCAGGCTTTCTGTTATGTTTAGTGGACTAGTAGTCTAGCAGGCTTTCTGTTATGTTGTAGAGCTTCCAGTAGTGCTAGCAGGCTTCTGTAATGTTGTAGAGCTCTAGTGTCTAGGCAATGCTCTGCTTATGTTTGTAGGCTCTAGTAGTCTAGCAGGCTTCTGTTATGTTGTAGGGACTAGTAGTTAGCAGGCTTCTGTTATGTTGGTAGAGCTTAGTAGTCTACAGGCTTCTGTTATGTTTTGTAGAGCTCTAGTTAGTCTAGGCAGGCTTTCTGTTATGTTGTAGAGCTCAGTGTCTAGCAGGCTTCTGTTAGTTGTAGAGCTCTAGTAGTCTAGCAGGGCTTCTTGTAGTTGTAGAGCTCCAGCTAGTTTAGCAGCTATCTGTTTATGTTGTAGTGGACTAGTATAGTTCTAGAGGCTTTCTGTTATGTATGTAGAGCTCTAGTTAGTCTAGGCAGGCTTCTTGTTATGTTGTAGAAGCTCTAGAGTCTAGCAGGCTATTCTGTTATGTTGAGAGCTCTGTAGTCTAGCAGGCTTCTGTGATGTTGTAGTACTAGTAGTTCTAGCAGGCTTCTGTTAGTTGTGTGGACTAGTAGTCTAGCAGGCTTCTGTTATTGTTGTAGTGGAACTTAGTAGTTTAGCAGGCTTCCTGTTTATGTTTGTAGAGCTCTAGTAGTCTAGCAGGCTATCTGTTATGTTGTAGTGGACTAGTAGTCTAGCAGGCTTCTGTTATGTTTGTAGAGCTCTAGTAGTCTAGCAGGCTGTCTGTTATGTTAGTTAGAGCTCCAGTTAGTCTAGCAGGCTTCTGTTATGTTGTAGAGCTCCAGTAGTCTAGCAGCTTCTGTTATGTTGTAGTGGACTAGTAGTCTAGCAGGCTTCTGTTATGTTGTAGAGCTAGTAGTCTAGCAGGCTTCTGTTATATTGTAGAGCTCTAGTAGTCTAAGCAGGCTTCTGTTTATCATTGTAGGAGCTCTAGTAGTCTAGCAGCTTCTGTTATGTTTTAGAGCTCTAGTAGTCTAGTACACATATTCTTGGTTGGGAGTGGACCCTCTCTCCTCTCTCCTTTCCCCCCCCCCCTCTTTGCTCTATTTCTCTCTCTCCCCTCTTCTCTCTCTCCCCCTATATTCTCTGATTCCTCTCTATCTCCCCCTCTCACTCTCCCCCATATTCTTCTCCTCTCTCTCCCCTCTTCCCTCTTTCTCTCTCTCTTCCTCTCTCTTCCCTATTTTCTCTATTCTCCTCTCTCCTCTCCTCTCTCTCTCCCTATATCTCTATTCTCTCTCTCTCCCCCTCTCTCCCTATTTCTCTATTCCTCTCTTCTCTCCTCTCTCTTCCCTATTTCTCTATTCCTCTCTCTCTCCTCGTCTCTCTTCCACTAATCTCTATTCTTCTCTCTTCCCCTCCTTCTCTCCCTATTTCTCTATTCCTTCTCCTCTCTCTTCCTCTTTCTCTATTTCCTCTTCTCTCCCTTCTCTCTCCCTTCTCCCCCCCCCCCTCTTCTCTCGCTCAATGCAGTTTCAATTTAATACACTTTATTGGCATGGAAAGTTTAACTTTCCAAAGTTAAACCTATAACCAAGCTGGCTGGAAAGAAGGAGAGGTAATGTAATCTCTTTCCCTCTCTCTCTCTCCTCTCTCCCCTCCTCTCCCCTCTCTCTCTCTACCTCTAACACCTTACACTACTCCCGGCCCACTGAGATACCTCTCTCTCTTCCTCCTCTCTCCTCCCCTCTCTCCCCTCCCCTCTCCCCTTCTCCCCCTCTCTCTCTCCTGTCTACTCCCAGGTGGACTGAGATATCCCGTGGCGACGGATGGTGGTGTGTAATTGAAGGACGACACACCTTCATTGGTTCAGGGCGAAAGCAGGACATGTCTGAAGACGTGCGCTGGCGTATAAGAAGGGGAGGCGGCCATGTTCCAACTCTGTCCAGAAAGGAACTGGAAGCACGCGTTGCGTTCGTCCTGAGACGACGATAAACTGATGACTTGGAAACGAACAGCGAGGAGAAACTGAAGGACCGTCGGACATTCCGCTCCGCCAAGTAAGAGGCCTCTTGTTTTTTTTGTCCCAAATGGCACCCCTATTCCCCTGTTTAGTAGTGCCACTACTTTTGACTAGGGCCCATATTCTCCTACACCCTATTTCCCCTATGGTTAGTGCCACTACTTTTGACCAGGTGCCGATAGTTCTCCTTACACCCTATTCCCCTGTGTAGTGCACTACTTTTGACCAGGACCCATAGTTTTCTCCTACACCATATTGCCCCTGTGCTAGTGCACTACTTTTGACCAGGGCCCATTAGTTCTCCTACACCCTATTTTCCCCTGTTGTTAGGTGCACTACTTTTTTGACCAGGGCCCAATAGTTTCTCCTACACCCTTATTCCCTTATGTAGTGCACTACTTTTGGACCAGGCCCAATAGTTCTTCCTACAACCTATTCCCCTAGTTTTGTAGTGCACTTACCTTTTGACCCCAGGGACCCATAGTTCTTCCTTACCACCTATCTATTCCGCTGTGTAGTGCACTTTTACGTTTTGCGTGTGGACCAGGGCCCATAGTTTTCTACACCCTATTCCCTATGTTAGTGCACTACTTTTGACCAGGGCCCATTAGTTTCCCTCCTACACCCCTATTCCCCTGGTGTGTACGTTGGCAACTACTTTTGACCAGGACATTTTTATAGTTCTCCTACACCTATTCCCACTGTGTAGTGCACTACTTTGACCAGGGGCCCATTAGTTCTCCTACACCCTATTCCCCTGTGTAGTCCTACTACTTTGACCACGGGCCCAAGTTCTCCTACACCCCTATCCCCTGTGTAGTGCGCACTTACTTTTGACCCAGGGCCCATAGTTCTCCTACACCCTATTCCCTATGTAGTTTGCACTACTTTACCAGGGCGCCCATTTTAGTTTCTTCCTTACACCCTATTCCCCTGTGGTTGATGCACTTTACTTTTTGACCACGGCCCATAGTCTTCCTACACCCTATTCCCTATGTTAGTGCACTACTTTTTGACCAGCGGCCATAGTTCTCCGACACCCTATTTCCCCTGTGTAGTGCACTACTTTCTGACCAGGGCCCATAGTTCTCCTACACCCTATTTTCCCTTATGGACGTGCACTACTTTTGATGCTATAGGCCCTTGTCAAAAATAGTGCACTAGTTTTCCCTTTTGGACAGAGCCCTTGGAGTGTCATTTCCGATTTCAATTTGCCCAATGGTTGGGCCACTGCAGTTAACCTAATTTCTCCAAATAATCATAACCTGCTCTCTAAACCCTGTGTGTCCTGATCCTGCTGTCTTCAGGACAATAGTAGAAGATAACCCTTCTCTAACCTGTGGTGTTCCTAATCCTGCTGTTCACAGGGACATAGTTGATAACCTGTCTCTAAACCTGTGGTGTCCTATCCTGCCGTCTACAGGACATAGTGGATAACTGTCTTAACCTGTGGTGTCCTATCCTGCTGTCTACAGGGACATAGTGGATAACCGTCTCTAACCTGTGGTGTCCTATCCTGCTGTTCTATACAGGGACATAGTGGATAACTGGTCCTAACCTGTGGTGTCCTATCCTGCTGTCTTACAAGGACATAGTAGATAACCTGTCTCTAACCTGTGGTGTCCTATTTCCTGCTTCTACAGGGACATAGTAGTAACCTGTCCTTAACCTGTGGTTGTCCTAATCCTGCTCGTTCTACAGGGAACCATAGTGATTAAGCCTGGCTACTAACCTGTGGGTTGTCCTATCCTGCGTCTTACCCCAGGACATAGCTGGATAACCTGTCCTCTAACCTGTGCCTGTCCTATCCTGCTTTGTCTTACCAGGGACATTATAGTACGATAACCCTGGTCTCTAACCCTGTTGTGTCCCCTATCCTTGCGGTCTACAGGGGGACATTAGTAGAACCTGTCTTCTTAACCTTGTGGTGCTCCTATCCTGCTCGTCTACAGGACATAGCCCTGTCAGTGTTTATAACCTCTCTCCCTCTCGGTTAACCTGTTTTGTGTCGCACACCAACTACTATCCTAGCGTCTGCTACTGTGCTTCTACAGTAGACAGCATAAACCTCACTTCTCTGGAATAGAATACACACTACCTCACTTTACTTGCTTCTGGAATCGTGATACGCACTCTTCTGGTATTGATCTCCAAACACTCATTTTGAATAACCCGTCTCCTAAACCTGTTAGTGGCTAGCTTTTTTAAATCTGTTGCGTATGTTTTCAGACTCTCTTCCTATTTCCTGGCTAATCTCTCTCCTCCCTCCTGTACTCAGGGCTCTATTGTCCCTCCATCAGGTCCTAATGGCCTGGTACTCAGGGCTCTATTGTCCGTCCATCAGGTCCTAATGACCTGGTACTCAGGGCTCTATTGTCCCTCCATCAGGTCCTAATGACCTGGTACTCAGGGCTCTATTGTCCCTCCATCAGGTCCTAATGGCCTGGTACTCAGGGCTCTATTGTCCCTCCATCAGGTCCTAATGACCTGGTACTCAGGYCTCTATTGTCTCTAACCACTCTGACATCAATGCAAATACAGCAGAAAATCACATCAAACACTTACCATCAAAACAGAATCATAGTTTTAAAACTCACTGTGATGATCAGTTTGAAGACAGAAGTTCAACAGCAGGTTTTAACAGTGTAAAACCTGGTAGTTGTGGATGTTGTTTCAAAGCCTAACAACKAAATGGACAGCGCTTTCTAAGGTGATGATTCTTTCAAAACACCCATATGTATATTAGGGCTGATGCATAAGCAAAGGCCCATATATGAGCCCAAGCCTGAAAAAAAACCTGAATTAAAATAAMAATTGTGCTGTTAWACAGTACATAGCCTATCCACAGCAGAAAGACATAAAACATCACTGATTTAAGATGTCTTTGATACATAATTGGTCTAGGCGTAGGAACGGGCAACTGGTGCCCCCCCCCCCGCAGACCTGGTACTCAGTACTCATTACTGTTGACAGTTAGAATAATAGGTAAGTTAGTCTAGCGGTCAGCTACTGTATCTAAACTTGTAGTAAGCACACCCCCCGGGGTGGGGCCCATTGATCATCAGTTATCATATTCAAAACTGCAAACATTTGTCTCCACCCTGTGGCGAAATGTGTGGAATCCAGGAAATGAACTCATCATGGATGTGGGTACGCAGTCCCACAAGTTGGTGGCCCCCACCCCCGTCTAAGTTGGTAGCCCCCACCCCCATCTAAGTTGCTGACCCCCACCCCCATCTAAGTTGGTAGCCCCCACCCCCATCTAAGTTGTTCTCCAGCCCTGTTCCTGCAGCTACCCAGTACTTGTTGCATGGGCTCTCCAGCCCTGTTCTGTAATTACCCAGCTACTCTGTATGCCACGCCTCTCCAACCCTGTTCCTGCAGCTTACCCATACTCGGTTATGCCATGGCTCTCCAAGCCCTGTTCCATGTAGTACAAGTACTCTGTATGCCATGGTCTCTCCAACCCTGTTCCGCAGGCTACCCAGTACGCTGTATGCCATGGTCTCTCCAGCCCTTTCCTGCAGCTGACCCAGTACCTGTATGCCATGGGCTCTCAGCCCTGTTCCTGCAGCAACCAGTACTCTGTATGCCATGGTCTCTCCTACGCCTGTTCCTGCAGCTACCCAGTACTCTGTATGCCTGGGCTCTCCAAGCCCTGTTCTGTAGCTACCCAGTACTCTGTATGCCATGGTTCTCTCCAGCCCTGTTCCTGCAGCACCCAGTACGCTGTATGGCCATGGGCTCGCCAACCCTGTTCCTGCAGCTACCCAGTACTCTGTATGCCCATGGTTCTTCCTACCCTGTTCCTGCAGTTACCCAGTACGTTTCTGTATGCCATGGTCTCGATCCCAACCCTGTTCCTGCAGCTACCCTAGTACTCTGTATGCCATGGGCTCTCAACCCTGTCCTTGCAGGCTACCCAGTACTCTGTTGCCATGGTCTCTCCAACCTGATTCTGCAGTTCTACCCAGTACTCTGTTGCCATGGGCTCTCCAACCCTTGTTCCTGCAGCTACCCAGTACTCTGATATGCCATGGTCTTCTCCAACCCTGTTCCTTGCCAGTACCCAGTATCTCTGTATTGCCGTGCCTCTCCACCCTGTTCCTGGCAGCTACCCCAGTACTCTGTATGCATTGGCTCTCCCAACCCTGTTCCTGCAAGCTAACCCATACTCTGTATGCCATGGTCTCTCCAAACCACTGTTCCTGCAGCTACCCAGTACTCTGTATGCCATGGGCTCTCCAAACCCTGTTCCTGCAGCTACCCAGACTCTGTATGCCATGGTCTCTCCAACCCTGTTCTGCAGCTCTCAGTACTCTGTATTGCCATGGCTCTCCAACCTGTGTCCTACCCAGTACTCTGGTGCCATGGGCTCTCCAAACCTGTTTCCTTCAGCTACCCATACTCTGTATGCCATGTCTCTCCAACCCTGTAGTCCTGCAGCTACCCAGTAACTTCTGTTGCCATGGTCTCTCAACCCTGTTCCTGCAGCTACCCAGTACTTCTGTATGCCATGGTCTCTCCAAACCATGTTCCTGCCAGCTACCCAGTACTCTGTATGCCATGGCTTCCAACCCTGTTCTGCAGACTACCCCAGTACTCTGGTATGCCATGGGTCTCTTTCTACCCTGTCCCTGCAGCTACCAGTACTCTGCTATGAAAACCGATGGTCTCTCCTACCCTGCTTCCTGCAGTACCCAGTACTCTGTATGCCATGTCTCGCCAACCCTGTTCCTGCAGGCTACCCAGTACTTCTGTATCCAATCGTCTCTCCCTACCCTGTTCCTGCAGCTACCCAGTACTTCTGTTATGCCATGTCTCTCCAACCCTATTCCTGCAGCTACCCCAGTACTCTGTATGCCTGGTCTCTCCTACCCTGTTCCTGCAGCTACCCAGTACTAATCTGGTATGCATGGTCCTCCAACCCTGTTCCTGCAGCTACCCAGTCTCTGTATGACATCGGTCTCTCCTACCCGTCCGCAGCTACCAGTACTCTGTATCCAGGGTCTCTCCAACCCTGTTCCGTGGCAGCTACCCAGTACTCTGTATGCCATGGTCTCATCCTACCCTGTTCCTGCAGCTACCCAGACATCTGTATGCCATGGGCTCTCCAACCCTGTTTCCTGCAGCTACCCAGTACTCTGTATGCCATGGTCTCTCCAACCCGTGTTCCTGCATCTACCAGTACTCTGTATGTCCATGGCTCTTCCTACCCTGTTCCTGCAGCTACCCGAGTACTCTGTATGCCTGGTCTCTCAACCCTGTTCTGCAGCTACCCAGTACTCTGATGCCATTGGTCTCTCCAACCTGTTCCTGCAGCTACCCAGTACTCTGGTATGCCATGGTCTCTCCAACCCTGTTCCTGCAGCCTACCAGTACTCTTATTGCCATCGGTCTCTCCAACCCTGATTTCCTGGCAGCTACCCAGTACTCTGTATGCCATGGTCTCTCTACCCTGTTCCTGCAGCTACATACTCTGTATGCCATGGGCTCTCCAAACCCTGTTCCTGCCCAGTACTCTGTATGCCATGGTCTCTTCCTACCCTGTTCCTGCAGCTACCCAGTACTCTGTATGCCATGTGTCTATCCAAGCCCTGTTCCCCTGCAGCTACCCAGTACTCTGTATGCCATGGTCTCTCCAACCCGTTCCTACCCAGTACTCTGTATGCCATGCGTCTCTCCGCCCTGTTCCTGCAGTACCCAGTACTCTGTATGCCATGGGCTCTCCAGCCCGTGTTCCTGTAATTACCCAGTACTCTGTATGCCATGGCCTCTCCAAACCCTGTTCCTGCAGCTACCAGTACTCTGTATGCCATGGGCTCCCAGCCTGTTCCTGTAGCTACCCAGTACTCTGGTATGCCATGTCTCTCCAACCCTGTTCCAGGCAGCTACCCAGTACGCCTGTATGCCATGTCTCTTCCAGCCCTGTTCCTGCAGCCTACCAGTACTCTGTATGCCATGGGCTCTTCCAAGCCCTGGTCCTGCAGCTACCCAGTACTCTGTAGTTTGCCATGAGTCTCTCCTACCCTGTTCTGCAGCTACCCAGTACTCTGATGCCATTGGGCTCTCCAGGCCCTGTTCCTGTAGCTACCCAGTACTCTGAATGCCATGTCTTCTCCCAGCTGTGCTGCAGCTACCCAGTACTCTGTATGCCATGGGCCTCTCCAACCCTGTTCCTGCAGCTACCCAGTACCTGTATGCCATGGTCTCTCTCTACCCATGTTCCTGCAGTTACCACAGTACTCTGTATGCCAATGGTCTCTCCAACCCTTTGTTCCTTGCAAGCTACCCAGTACTCTGTTATTGCCATGGCTCTCAACCCTGTTCCTGCAAGCTACCCAGTACTCTGTATGCCATGGGTTCTCTCCAACCCTGTTCCTGCAGCTACCCAGTACTGTATGCCATGGTCTCTCTACCCTGTTCCTGCCAGCTACCCATACTCTGTATGCCATGGTCTCTCCAACCCTGTTCTTGCAGCTTATCCCAGTATCTGTATGACATGGTCTCTCCTACCCTGTTCCTGCAGCTACCCAGTACATCTGTATGCCATGGTCTCTCCAACCCGGTTCCTGCAGCTAACCAGTACTCTGTATTGCCATGGTCTCTTCCTACCCTGTTCCTGCAGCTACCAGTACTCTGTATGCCATGGGCTCTCCAACCCTGTTTCCTGCAGCTACCCAGTACTCTGTATGCCAGGGTTCTCTCCAACCCTGTTCCTGCATCTACCCATACTGCTGTAGTATGGCTCTTCCTACCCTGTTCCTGCCAGCGACCCATACTCTGTATGCCATGCGTCTCTCCAACCCTGTTTCTGCCAGGCCTACCCAGTACTCTGTATGCCATGGTCTCTCCAACCCTGTTTCCTGCAGCTACCAGTACTCTGATGCCATGGTCTCTCAACCCTGTTCATGCAAGCTACCCAGTACTCTGGATGCCATGGTCTCTCCAACCCTGTTCCTGCAAGTACCCCAGTACTCTGTTATGCCTTGGTCTCTCCAACCCTGTTCCTGTAAAGCACCCATAGTACTCTGTATTGCCATGGGTCTCAAACCTGTTCCTGCACCTACCCAGTCTCTGGTATGCCATGGGCTCTTCCAACCCTGTTCTGCAGCTACCCAGTACTCTGATATGCCGATGGTCTCTCCTACCCTGTTCCTGCAGCTACCCAGTACTCTGTATGCCATAGGGCTCTCCAAACCCTGTTCTGTCAGCTTACCCAAGTGCTTAAGTATTGAACAAACAAGTTAAATCTGTTGGGAAGATGTTTTCACAATGAACATATTTCATTTAAACTGTTGACAGGGGAGAGATAAACGCAATTGGTACTGTATAGTTAAAGTTATTGATAAAATCCCTTCCATAACAGGCTATTCACTATAACATTGTAGGTTAACTGTAAACCGGCTCTGCACAATCAATGAACCAACAGCATAGCCATAGGGGCTGTATGTTCTCCCCAGACTCATGGTTAGAACGTTTGGAGCCTAGCAGAAGGTAACCAGTCTATCCAGGATGCATTCCATGTCTACACTCAAAGGGGACCAGTAATAGAATTTGTTTTCAATTTGAGTATAGGTAGAGCAGGGAGGGCAACTTAAGATGGGGGTGGGGGCTACCAACTTAGATGGGGTGGGGGCCAGCAACTTTAGATGGGGTGGGGGCTACCAACTTAGGTGGTGGGAGGGTCAGCAACTGAGATGGGGGTGGGGCTACCAACTTAATGGGGGTGGGGTGTCAGCAACTTAGATGGGGGTGGGGTCAGCAACTTAGATGGGGGGGGCTACCAACTTTAGACGGCGGGCCACCAAACTTAGATGGGGGGTGGGGCCACCAACTTATGATGGGGGTGGGGCCACCAACTATACGAGGGGGGTGGGGCACCAAACTTATGATGGGGTGGAGTCAGCAACTTAGATGGGGTGGGGCTACCAACTTGAGATGGGGTGGGGAGTCAGCAACTTAATGGGTGACTCCAACACAGGGGGCCACCAACTTAGATGGGGGTGGGGGCTACCAACTTATGATGGGGGGGGGGGCTACCCAACTTAGATGGGGTGTTGGGGGTTCAGCAACTTAGATGGGGGTGGGGCTACACTTAGATGGGTGGGGGCGTCAGG
>NW_019947647.1:0-7244 GCF_002910315.2 Salvelinus sp. IW2-2015
CACCAAATACTAATTGAGATGTAAACTTTAACCCACTGGGAATGTGATGAAAGAAATAAAAGCTGAAATAAATCACTCTTATTATTCTGACATTTCACATTCTTAAAATAAAAAGTGGTGATCCTAACTGACTAATACAGGGAATTTTTACTAAGATTAAATGTCAGGAATTGTGAGTTTAAATCTATTTGGCTAAGGGTGTATGTAAACTTCCAACTTCAACTGTAGGCACCAAACTGTCACAGCCAGCTGAGAAATCAACACTACTTTTGAAGAGCAGTAACAACTCTCCGGAAAGGGTTTGCAGTGGTCTTAACACAGGGCTGAAGGAGAGTATATACAGACTTTTAAATAGAATACAGTCATGTTTGCAAATGCCTTGATGCTTCACTCAAGCCTCAACATTCTTGAGAATATTGCTATTCACTAGCTTGGGCATTGTCCAAGCTTGTTAAGCAAATAGTTGTTTGGGCATCGTCTTGCTAAACAACTATTTGGCAAGACAACGTCTAAGCCAAAAGGAGTTGGCTAGTAAAACTGCTAGTTGTTATCAGCACTACAAAGTAATAGTGGTGGAGAAAGCATAACAAGCTTCAAATGTAATGCCATTCATTCAGGTATAATACAATTGCCACAGAATGCATACGCTAGACAGTTATTGGCACTCCTATAAGACCATGTACAACCGTTTCCAGAGAGATTCACCCATATTGGCAGCGTAGGGAAGACATATGAATACTGTATGTGGAATAAACCCCTGAGTGTAAGGGAAAAGAGAGGAGACACCATCTCTGGTTTGAGGTGTATGTTGGGATTGAGGAAAGGGAAGTTGGGATGGGGAGTCGGTAGCCCAGTGGTCACCAACCCTCATCTTGGAGACAGGTGTGGGCTTTTTCATAACCCAGTGCTAATCACACCTGAATCAAGTTCCAGATACGTGGTAACATCTATAGGTCAATTTGAACTTTGAACCAGGGGTTTCATTGCTGGGCAGGAACAAAACCCGGCACACCCTGTGAGCTCCTCTCCAGGACCAGAGTGGGGGGTGACCACCGTTGTATAGCCAGTGCAGTGTTGAGGTCTAGGGGCTTGATCAACCCTCAGTGCTTCAGTTCTTGTTGATGCCCATGACCTTGAAAGTGGCTGCGGTGATCTTCTCGTACACCACGAACATGAGGGCTGCCGTTAGTACCGTCTGGAGCAGTTTGGCCTCCAGGCCTTTGTATAAGCCCAGCACACCATGCTCCTGCAGGGGAGAGGACAGGGAGGGAACACGTCCATGGATCAACACAAGATGTACTCATTGGCACAAGACGGTCTGAAAATGTCCACCACATTGCAGTAGTCAGACTGTTGAGACGCAAGAGTTCCATTGTGTGTGTGATCTACTCACTTGATTCTGTCCATAAGTAGGTAGACCATGTTTCGGAGACTGCCCAGTAGACTCCCTTGCCTCAGCTTTGTGCTGCCAAACTGGGGGGAGAAAGACTAATTTAATCAACAAAATGAGCTGTGAGTACAGGAAATATGGACTTATTTACTGAGCAGTACACACAATCATGATATCGGACACAGTTTGATGGTAACGTTGGGGAAACACTGCTTATGAGTGTCCGTTTGCAGGTGTGTGCGTTTATAGATATACAAGTTTGCAGTGTATTTGTTTACCCTTAGTATGCCTGGACGGTCTGCAGGGGATACGTCGCCGTGGTAGCGATGGCCTTGGCACAGCTCCAATGAGAAAGATCTCTGCTGATGTAATCTAGGAGCAGACAAAAACAAACAAAGGCTTAAAAACTTTCAGCATGACTGACACTCAGACACGCCACAGAGGTGTCAAAGCTGGCTCCCTCCCTCTCTTCCCACCTTCCTCCCTCCTCGGCCTGCTTTCCTCTTCATGGCTTCATAGAACATGAACACGACTGCAGGGTTGAAGACCAGCACCAGAGAAGGCAGTGTACCATTCCAAAGAGTCCCCACTCCCTCGCTGGCTATGATCTCGAGAAAGCATCTGCAATCGAAAACATACATTGTATGATGATAGTAAGTCACATTTTATAGTACTGAAAAGAGACAACAGTGAATACACACACCAAAGATGCCTCTGTAGTGGGTCTGCTGGAGGTCTTCGTTCCTGAACTTTGCCCCTGCAGCTTGAGCCGGGTGTTGACCACCCACATGGGCGTGGTCAGGAGCACGTTCACTGCCCCTGGGGGGAAACACACAACACGGGCAACAGAAAGACATTTAAATACATTTCAATATGGAGGTCAAATCTACTTTCTTCAATGAATCTCTCTGTTAATCACCTCTCAGACTCCCCTTCCCTAATAAACTACATCAATGACTTAGAGCCATCAAAATAGGTGGCAGTAGGTTGATAGTGACTTAGTCAATACCACTAAAGGTCCCTGTTCGGTCCTCCTACCTGGATGAAGCCCATGAGGAGGTCTTTTCCCGGGCTGGACCGGCCCTGATTACCCACCATGACTTTCTTCAGTGTGTTGAAGGTGTAGAAGTAGACAAAGTTGGAGCAGCACAGACTGGAGATGACTGGGAACCAGCCTCTGTACAGAGACAACCTGAGAGGGAGAGGGAGAGAGACCAGGGAAATCTGCAAAGTAAGTCATTGGGCCATGGGAACCCAGGACTAGGAGTTTTTTCCTGTGCATGTGATCTGACTGGGGACATCTCCTGGCCCAACACATTAAAGTAGTCTATAGAAATACAATGGGTGGAATGGACATATCATGGAACATTGCTTGAACTGAAAGGAATGGCCATTCACTACTCTATTCTAGATCTATGGGTACAACAGCCCAGTGAAAGCCCTGTATGCGGTGGTACGAGGCCAGCTTTCCTTTCCAGTCAATTGATTTGAGCAATCTAAGGTGATTATAAATTGTAGTAAAGTATGTGTACAGTTCCATACAATACTCACAGGCTTCCTCCTTTGCTATTTCAGCCAGGAGAATGGCAGTCGATTTGGACTTCCGATTCTCATCCACTGCAACAGAAAACGAAGGCAGAAAAGGGATTGTCATTTTCTTACATTATTGTAACATTGTTAAGTAGTCTGCGCTCTGGTATGCTCATGCAATGGTAGGTCTCTCTTGTCAATGTTTCCACTTCTATATATCATCACTCATTTCCTTGAACTCACTGACCCTTGGGTGCAGAGTCCAACGTTATAGCAGACAAGTATGGCCACACTGACAACAAGGATGGTTATCAGCAGTCAGTCATATACCACCAATCTACAACTCACCCTGAAGTCTGATCCTCGCTGTATCCAAAGGAAAGAAGACGGACATCGCCGTCATGCTACCCTAGAAGCAAATACATTATGATATATAGGATATAGACGGGTAGTTAAACCTAAGTTACACGATACATTCAAAGTTGATACAATCTGACACAGTATGCTAACTAACAAACTAGCCAGAGTCACCGGTTGTAACATTTCAGTGTAGTTATTCGAACGTTTTTCCATTGTCTTTATTATTAAAGGACTGTTCATGCATAGGCAAACTACGTTGAGATGTCCTTACCACTGCACCTGCCACGGCGTGTACCAGTGTCTCATAAGACAGAAGGTTGATCGCTGAGGCACCATTGTCGGACATCTCTGATTCTTTAGGGACGCAAGCGTCGATCTAGTACTAATGCCAAATCGGTCAGCGACTGCAGAGCACCCTGTTCAAACAATCGGTGGTTGAGTTTCTTGCGGTGAGACTGGTTGTGGTGGAATAAGTTTACCTGCTGTCATTCCATGATGAGTGGCTGAGTGACTTTTGTGTACCTGACAGTGCCATAAATAAGGCAAATTTCGTTGTGGAGATTTCTGTTTCCTAATAACTAATTTTGGTGGTGCAGTCATCAGAGTTCAGAAACGCTCTAAAGGGCGGTACTGCCATCTGCTGGAATGGAGTACTATAGGCCACCTGAGATTAGTGCGGCTTTCTTTTTGCGCATGAGTTCAAAAGCGCGCCCAGCCAGGTATGGCCACAGTCCTGTTTTATGACCTCATGACATTTTATTAATAAAAGCCTACTGATATATATGCACAATTCATTTAACATATTTTGACTATAGATTGTCTCTGTCATTGCCATTCCATCATTTAGCAACATGTGACCTAGGCCTATACAGTAGCCTAATAACTTCTCTCAGCATATCAATTGTAGACTCTTGAATTCCCTCTTGGGGACAGCATGACAAATCCCAAATGGACTTTGCTTTTGTTTTATGGCAGTGAGTTCCACCGATATGATGACGCCCAGCGCTCTGACCAAACCACTCACATCTCCAATGCGCAATTGTGGCGCTCCAACGCGCTGGAAGGAAGAACAAAATGCCAGATTTCTTCTGCTAAAAGACGTGCCTTTTTATTTCATTTCACAGTGTAGCGTTCTAAACACAGAGTAAACATGTCTAGGTACCACAAAGCAGCGATCGATGGCTACCTGGACCTCTTGAAAGAGGCTACCAGGAAAGACCTGAATTCTCCGGACGAGGACGGGATGACGCCTACGCTATGGGCTGCTTTTCATGGACACGTCGAGGCCCTTCAACTTATATGTAGCCGAGGGTGAGTGTAATTATATTCAGAAGTCATAGCCTCTTCCCATACCTACAATCCCAAAATATTTTAAGTGGCATATTAGCAATATATACCTATTGTGACGTTTTTACAATCAATTGAAACCTAATTCAGAAATATTTTTCTCATATGATTTAACTAAGTCTAAACTATTAGAATGTGAATTTATTTGGACCTCTTTTGATTTACCCTATGTATGTTTAGATCAATTAACTTCTAATCCGACGAAAAAAATAGCAGAAACTCTGCCTGACATGGAGGGATAGAAGCTATAGGTTAAGGTTGACCTTTTGACCTCTTCCTAGTCCTTGTCCATTACTGTCAGTACCTTGAGGAATTCTTCCTCGTATGAGGACTGATATTTACAATCTCAAATCTACATTGATGAGTTGCTGAAACACAACAATAAAGGCGTCCTCCAGTAACCTACAAAATAGTCACAAAACCTATAGTACCAATCCAATGAATACTGTAATATTTTWTCTCCTTTAATATTGATGACAKATGTTTTGTTGGGAGGGATGCAGTTGGAGGATAAAAGTCCAGAAGTGGCCTAATGCTAATCCTATTCCCAGCACTGCTGCTCGTTTCCAAAACAAATACTTGAACGAAGAGCAAAGGTGGACTTTATTGTTAATTCATGTGATAGAAGGAATGCCCATCACCTCATTCCTGATGCCCAGAAACCTACTAGAGACTACCCTCATTAAGGATTTATAGGTGAGAGAGGTGCAGGTAGCTGTGTCACATGGGTTTCAACCTCACAGGTTTCTCAATCAACCTACATCACGTCCTCAAATGATGACTGAATGCCTCTGAGATTTTAACTATATTCTACAATGTACTGTATGTCCATGTCACATTTCACCCATGTTATTTTTGTGCATTAGACAAGCATGCCACTCTGAAACTGTCCCCCCACAGCCTTTTAGACCACATTTTCCTATGAGCAGAGCCAAATATTTAATCAGCCAAGGGGAATCATGTAATTAATGACAAACAATAGAGCCCTTCATTCCCCTAACAGCTTTCCCCTGCTTTCATACTGCAGGAAAAAAACAGACCTGATTTTCATCTCTCTTATTTATTTCTGTCAAGATGACAACCAACCAATTGCTTGATTATTTAATTGAAGCACACTAACAATGGATTACGGAGTTTTCACAACATTGAACTCAGTGTATTTTTATAAAATMATTGGAATAATGTCTATCATACCTTTGTGATCATAGCTGTGTATTTCCATGTTGGGCYTTAGCAGTAGGATGTACTGCAACAAACTCGGTTTTATMAWCACCTGTTGCTAAGATACTGCAATCGGGAGTTTTATAGAGGTAGTGATGGAACATAGGAGGACTTTCGTTCTTAATGGCTTACCAATTAACCCATAAGGAAGGGTTGGTTTGTACTTCATGAGTATAGCGTTGGTGACAGTCCTTTTTCATTKCTTTATTATAGGAATGCTATTATACAACATCAATTAATGACTCATTATTTAGTTTTCAAGTGTTGTTCATTATATTGTATTGTTAGATTCATGTTGATATGGACTTATGTGTTAATATTGTATACATGTCTATAGACACTGAGTGTACAAAAAAAATTAGGAGCACCTACTATTTCATGACATAGACTGACCATTGAATCCAGGTGAAAGCTATGATGCCTTATTAATGTCACCTGTTAAATCCACTTCAATCAGTGTAGATGAAGGGGTGAGAAGGGTTAAAAAATGATTTTAAGTCTTGAGACAATTAGACATGGATTGTATATGGTGCCATTCAGATAGTGAATGGGCAAGACAAAATATTTAAGTGCCTTTTAACAGGGTATGATAGTAGGTTCCAGGTGCACCAATTAAAGTGTCAAGAACTGCAACGCTGCTGGGTTTTTCACACTCAAAGTTTCCCATGTGTATCAAGAATGGTCCACCACCCAAAGGATATCCAGCCAATTTGATGCAACTGTGGGAAGCATTGGAGTCAACATGGGCCAGCATCCATGTGGAACGCTTTTGGCACCTTGTAGAGTCCATACCCTGACGAATTGAGGCTGTTTTGAGGGCAAATGGGGTGCAACTCAAGATTAGGAAGGTGTTCCTAATGTTTTGTACACTGTGTAGATAAAGGTTTTTCACAATATATGCAATATTACCTTAAAAATACAGAAAACACGTTATTCATTTTACATTATTCACTGTGACAAATAATACAGTTTGGATTTACATTTCTCCCGAAGTTGTAAACCTCCATGCAAAAGATATATAATGATAACCAAATTACAGGTCACTCAAACTGAAAAGCAAAAGTTATCACTCTCAAAACAGTTAATTTGCCTTGCTTTGTTCAAAACGGTCAGGCAGTGACATCCATTATAGAATCAGTCAGTGTCAGTATTGTCTACAGGAAAGAGGATCAGTGGGGTTATGTTTTTTACCGCCATCTTTACAACAGGGGTAGAGATAGATATCGTTTCTCAGTGAAGGTGGAGCCGGTGAAAGATAGATATGAGACCTGGCCTCCACATTGTAGATGAAGACCTGACCCTTCTCATGATCCACAAATACCCTCACCTTCTGGGACTTCTCTCTCAGAGAGAGCGAGACAGGAAGATTAGTGAGAATCATGTACTCATTCCCTTT
>NW_019947647.1:12203-19686 GCF_002910315.2 Salvelinus sp. IW2-2015
GCTCGCCGGAAAAGTGCACTGGAGAAACCTGGCGCCATCAAGGACAGCTTCCTGTGATGAAATGATGATATTGGAGGTGGTTGAATATGGCTGAATGGAGAAAGTAGGATGGATGCAAGTAGGAGGATGTAGAGTGACAATACTTTGAATGAAAAAACACTGATGCAAAGTTGAGAGTTTGAAGTGGAAATACATATCCTGGTTTTCTATCCTTCTATCCTCTATCCTATTTTTCTCTTACCTTGGACTAGGAGTGACTGCAGCCCTTCATTACTTTGCTATAGCCACCACAGGCTAAAGTTAGCATTGATTCACCCAAAACAATGGGGGTTCAATGGGCTGGATAAGCCTGGCACTGTGACGAGATAATTGGCAATGGTTGAACTGAGCAGGAAGTCATTTAGATTAATGGAGTGGCAATAACACCACCACAACCACTACCAACCACCATCTTGCAATACCAATTCACGAAGAAAGTAGGAAGAAACACGGTCAGATTTCAAACATAATTTGAACTGCATGCTCTTTTTGGCATGTCTCTGAGAAGCACACAACTCATTTTGAGTAAGGATGTAATGTAAGAGCCTATTAAGTGGAAACTGTCCTGATCTGATTTTCTTGTTCCCTCCTTTGATGATTGATAGAAAGGAGACGATATTGTGATGAATTCAGTTGTGCCATTTTGTATGTGAATTTTAGTTGTTGTGATTTGTACATTGATAAAAAAAACGTATAACAACCAAAAATAAATAACATTTTTAAATCAGTTAATCAATTCTTCCATGTGAGTTGCATGCTACATTTCTTCTGACTGGATGTTTTGGCACTTGAAAGTTCTGAATCACTGGTGAAGTAGATAAATACCATGCAAAACTGTAGTGGCCATGAGTTTCTCCTTACCAGGTGACCTAACCAGGAAAAACTCTGAGCCCACAGTAAGTGAATCTAGCCTTTGTTGCCAGCCAATTAAAAAAGTATATTAAATGTTTATTAGACACACAGCTATATGATAGAGGCAGACAGAAGGAATCCCACAGGCCATTGTCAGGAGATCCTTCTGACCCAGTCAACCAGGCAATGAAGGGAGGAGGAGTCCCATGCACCAGCAGTCAGCTCAGACGGAAAGCTTTTGATTCTGGCTTCAATGGAGAGGACACAGAGAGAGGGAGAAGACAAGTTCCAGCCAGTTATCTACATGGGTTGTGTCTGGTGGACAACTTGTCATGATCATGATGATGAAGTATCCTTAAGTCTAAACTGTTTTCCGTATGAAACTTATTAGTAAGGCCATCCGAATAGTTGTTTTATTCTAAACTGTAAGTGACTACAACCAGTCTTGTATGTGCCAGTATACAGATTTTGGTCATTATATGAAATCTGACCATATCATACATTGCATAGGACCACACTGACATTTCTAAAGTCTATCTCTGATGTAACCATGAGTCACTGGAGTGGTATATATGGGCAGCTTCCAGGATCTTCTTACGGGGCCCCAGTTGGATGCGGATGCCCTTGAGGTCGTCGTCGGAACAGAGCATCAGCGCCTCCAGGTCCAGCTGTTCGCGGGTGAAGGCTGGGGAGAAGTCTGGCAGGGAGATGGATGAGAGGAAGGCATCCAGCGGGGAGGTCTCCTCATCCTGGTCGTCATCCAGGCCAATCTCCTCCTGGTTCCAGGGCAGGTCGCCGTCCTCCTCGTCCTCAACAAASCCTGTGTCCTCCCCTTCTGTGTCGAACCCCTCTCTGCGGATGAGGAAGCCCAGGTTTTCATTGTTCCCACTGGGGAAGTCGTCGGGCTCTATCCCCATCTCCATGGAGAAGTTCTTCCTGAAGACCATGTTCCCCAGGCCGGGCCGTTTGAAGATGGACTCCTTGGCTCCTGGGCCATCTTCTTCTTCGTCATCGTCATTAACCTCATCATCCGTGAATCTTCTCATCCCTCCGTCCTCTTCCTCATCGATCTCGTCCTGCTCGGAGAAAACGCCCATGAACTCAGGCTTCCCAGAGAGGGTGCCGTTCTCCTGCTTGACGAAGATGACGTTCCCGTCTCTTCCCACCTTCTCCGTTATTCCTTTATCCTTTTTCCCGAATATCCTCTGGAGGGTCCCCTTCGACCGGGCCGTAAGCGAGCCTGAGGTATCGGAGGCGATCAGCTTGGAGAACTGCTCGTTCACACTGTTGATGGTGCCCATCTTGGARAACGAYGGAGATGCCGTGCTGGCCTCTGACACTGACCCTTGGTACATCTTATCCATCTTGCTCTTGTGCCTTTTTTTKACCCTCTCACACAGCTTCACYCGCGTTTCAGCCTCTTTGGTGGCCTCCTTCTTCAGCCTGGCCACTTTCTTGGCATTCTGGATGGTCTGCTGTGATGCGGCACTGTCCAGGAATCGCACGCAGTCCATGCGGTCGCCCGACGCTGCCACGTCCATAGCTGTGTGGAAGTCGTTGTCCTGGGAGAAGAGGTTGGCGCCGAAGTTGACCAGGAAGCTGAGGATGTGCATGTGACCGTTGGTGGCGGCGTGGTGCAGCGGCGTGTTGCCCCAGATGTCGCTCCTGTTGGGGTCCCCTCTGAAAGAACACAGAAACATCTGTCAATCAATCAACAAACCAATTAATCAACCAACCAATCATACATTTCTATGACACAAGATTAGAAAAAATATATAAAATATGTTTTATCYCTGTGATTTCTGTTCAGCTTTGGTTCATCATTGTAGTTGTGAAAGGTATGCAGTTGGACAAGTTTTATGTTGAAAGTAAAAAAGTCACACCAGATGAGTACATGGACAAGGCTGCACTGAAGGAAAGCCTTTGTTCATCTWGGAAAACTGACTTTGGTATGTTTGCTTTTAGATTATTCTACAGTTTTTCTGTGTGTATTTTTTTCTAAACACTGAAATGTCATTATTGACTCCCTGATTTCATCTTGATCATTTGTGTAATCATCGCTTTCTGGAATGATGGTGATGCTACCAGATTGTCTTTGTCCCTCTCCTGCTTCTCCTCCACAGAGCAGTCTCAGGTACAGTAGGCCTACTCTACACCTTCACTGTGTGTGTGTGTTCATTTATTGACAGCGCCCAGTCTGAGGTTTCTTTCTCTTTTTACTCTCGGATCTGAACGGGTCTCTAGGATCCGAACCGGCACGTGTCTGTTTTGGTCTGTTTTTCCACAGGCCTTTTTCGGAACTGGTCTGACTGTCCTGGGTTCCATTCGGAATGGGTATCTGTTTTTTTGTTTGTTGATGATGCATTCGGATCGGGTGGGAAAGCCACAGATCCATTGCACAACTTTTTAGACCTGTGAAGACCTCTACCTCAAACCCGGTATCAATGCTGAATATATGAGAGTGGAGTGGTTTAGACTGCCCCACCCAGGCTCTGCTGTTAATCTTTACCAATACTGAAGAGACAACTATAAGGATCAGTGGTCTCCTACAGGGATGTACAGCACTGTTTAAAGACAAACAGAAAAGATACAACACCTCCTTGAAACTGACCAGGGTAAAAGGCAATGATGATGGATTTTTGCAAGTACTTTACTAAGACAAAGTCTGGGTATGATGTCCGTATTAAAGGTAAGGTTACATTTTCTGTCAAATGCAATAACCTATACAGTCTGCCTTATAACAAATATTAATTTTCTCAAAACCTCACTTCAGTATCTTAAATCCTGTTTACCTTTGTCTGTAGCTGTTGGATCCCAGCCAGTGATCTCAATTGAGGAGCTGAGAAGGGTAGCCATCGTTCTGAGGTGTAAATCTAAAGGCTGGTATCCAGGACAGTGAGGGAACCAAGGGAGCCAAATTGTATGGTTGGTATTCAGAGATACAAAGGAACACTGAGGGATTCTACCCTAACAAACTAAAGGTCACTCAACAGGAGAAAAAAGAAAATGATTTGATATGTATTGTTCAACAGAGCCTGCTCAATGAAGTGAGGAAGACAGAATTTCATATCCCTAGTCAGCTGTTCCAGTGTGTTAAGTACAGTTGTGGCCAAAAGTTTTGAGAATGACACAAATATAATTTTCACAAAGTCTGCTGCCTCAGTTTGTATGATGGCAATTTGCATATACTCCAGAATGTTATGAAGAGTGATCAGATGAATTGCAATTAATTGCAAAGTCCCTCTTTGCCATGCAAATGAACTGAATCCCCCAAAAACATTTCCACTGCATTTCAGCCCTGCCACAAAGGACCAGCTGACATCATGTCAGTGATTCTCTCGTTAACCCAGGTGTGAGTGTTGACGAGGACAGGCTGGAGATCACTCTGTCATTCTGATTGAGTTCCAATAACAGACTGGAAGCTTCAAAAGGAGGGTGGTGCTTGGAATCATTGTTTCTTCCAAAGTCAACCATGGTTACCTCCAAGAAACACGTGCCGTCATCATTGCTTTGCACAAAAAGGGCTTCACAGGCAAGTATATTGCTCCCAGTAAGATTGCAACTAAATCAACCATTTATCGGATCATCAAGAACTTCAAGGAGAGCGTTCAATTGTTTTGAAGAAGGCTTCAGGGTGCCCAAGAAAGTCCAGCAAGCACCAGGACCGTCTCCTAAAGTTGATTCAGCTGCGGGTCGGGGCACCACCAGTACAGAGCTTGCTCAGGAATGGCAGCAGGCAGGTGTGAGTGCATCTGCACGCACAGTGAGGCGAAGACTTTTGGAGGATGGCCTGGTGTCAAGAAGGGCAGCAAAGAAGCCACTTCTCTCCAGAAAACATCAGGGACAGACTGATATTCTGCAAAAGGTACAGGGATTGGACTGCTGAGGACTGGGGTAAAGTCATTTTCTCTGATGAATCCCCTTTCCGATTGTTTGGTGCATCCGGAAAAAAGCTTGCCTGGAGAAGACAAGGTGAGCGCTACCATCAGTCCTGTGTTATGCCAACAGTAAAGCATTGTGAGACCATTCATGTGTGGGGTTGCTTCTCAGCCAAGGGATGTGGCTCACTCACAATTTTGGCTAAGAACACAGCCATGAATAAAGAATGGTACCAACACCATCCCCGAGGGCAACTTCTCCCAACCATCCAGGAACAGTTTGGTGACGAACAATGCCTTTTCCAGCATGATGGAGCACCTTGCCATAAGGCAAAAGTGATAACTAAGTGGCTCGGGGAACAAAACATCGATATTTTGGGTCCATGGCCAGGAAACTCCCCAGACCTTAATCCCATTGAGAACTTGTGGTCAATCCCCAAGAGGCGGGGACAAAACAAAAACCCACAAATTCTGACAAACTCCAAGCATTGATTATGCAAGAATGGGCTGCCATCAGTCAGGATGTGGCCCAGAAGTTAATTGACAGCATTCCAGGGTGGATTGCAGAGGTCTTAAAAAAGAAGGGTCAACACTGCAAAATATGACTCTTTGCATCAACTTCATGTAATTGTCAATAAAAGCCTTTGACACTGATGAAATGCTTGTAATTATACTTCAGTATTCCATAGTAACATCTGCCAAAAATATCTAAAGACACTGAAGCAGCAAACTTTGTGGAAATTAATATTTGTGTCATTCTCAAAACTTTTGTCCACGACTGTACATATAGTATGTGATATGAAAATCATTAAGGGATATTTTGGGGGTGCTCTCTAGTGTTTCTCTGCTGGTTGCTTCTACTGTGATTGGACTATCTGTGACCATCTGCCGTCTTAAAATATAAGTTAAACAGTTAAACAGCAGTGGGATGACCTCACTCAGGAAAATTAAAACCTCACCAAGGAACTACTTCTAGTCAAAGATTAATGCATTTTAGCTCATGGTGAGCGAAGGAGTCTCATTCAGGAGAGCAATCGCATCAAAGAAGACCTCAACTGTCAGCTGAAAAACCTAACTGAGGAGCAGGATCAGATCAAAGATGACCTCAATCGTCAGCTGATTGTACTCATTAATCAGTTAGACTTGTGAACAGGAAGTGGTCAAGATCTTTAAACCATCCAAAAACATTCAGTGGATGTGACTCTAGACCCTGATATGGCACATCACCATCTCATTCTATCTGAGGATGGAAACAAGTGGAACATGGAAATATACATCAGACACTGCCAAACCAGAGAGGTTTGATACTTTTCTCAATGTGCCTGAGAAAGGGGGGCTTTTCCCCTGGAGATTTTACTATGAGGTGCAGGTTAAGGGGAAGACTGAATTGGATTCAGGAGTGGCCAGAGAGCCCATCAACAGGAAGGGGATGAGAACACTGACGATTGATCCTGGATTTTGTGGCTGAAGAATGGGAATGAGTACATGATTCTCACTAATTTCCTGTCTCGCTCTCCCTGAGAGAGAAGCTCCCAGAAGGTGAGGGTATTTGTGGATCATGAGAAGGGTCGGTCTTCATCTACAATGTGGAGGCCAGGTCTCATATCTACTCTTTCACCGGCTCCACCTTCACTGAGAAACGATATCCTATCTCTAGCCCTGTTGTAAAGATGGCGGTAAAAAACATAACCCCACTGATCCTCTTTCCTGTAGACAATACTGACACTGACTGATTCTATAATGGATGTCACTGCCTGACCGTTTTGAACAAAGCAAGGCAAATTAACTGTTTTGAGAGTGATAACTTTTGCTTTTCAGTTTGAGTGACCTGTAATTTGGTTATCATTATATATCTTTTGCATGGAGGTTTACAACTTCGGAGGGAAATGTAAATCCAAACTGTATATTTGTCACAGTGAATAATGTAAAATGAATAACGTGTTTTCTGTATTTTTAAGGTATATTGCATATATTGTGAAAAACCTTTATCTACACAGTGTACAAAACATTAGGAACACCTTCCTAATCTTGAGTTGCACCCCATTGCTCCTCAAAACAGCCTCAATTCGTCAGGGTATGGACTCTACAAGGTGCCAAAAGCGTTCCACATGGATGCTGGCCCATGTTGACTCCAATGCTTCCCACAGTTGCATCAAATTGGCTGGATATCCTTTTGGTGGTGGACCATTCTTGATACACATGGGAAACACTATGAGTGTGAAAAACCCAGCAGCGTTGCAGTTCTTGACACACTTAAATTGGTGCACCTGGAACCTACTATCATACCCTGTTAAAAGGCACTTAAATATTTTGTCTTGCCTTCACTATCTGAATGGCACACATATACAATCCATGTCTAATTGTCTCAAGACTTAAAAATCATTTTTTAACCCTTCTCACCCCCTTCATCTACACTGATTGAAGTGGATTTAACAGGTGACATTAATAAGGCATCATAGCTTTCACCTGGATTCAACTGGTCAGTCTATGTCATGGAATAGTAGGTGCTCCTAATGTTTTTGTACACTCAGTGTCTATAGACATGTATACATATTAACACACAAGTCCATATCAACATGAATCTAACAATACAATATAATGAACAACACTTGAAAACTAAATAATGAGTCATTAATTGATGTGTGATAATAGCATATCCTATAATAAAGTAATGAAAAAAGGACTGTCACCAACGCTATACTCATGAAGTACAA
>NW_019947647.1:22169-42773 GCF_002910315.2 Salvelinus sp. IW2-2015
TATCTCTCATCCAGCACCCACTAAGTGTCTTTTCTCTCATTCTCCAAAGGGCTAAGTGATCGGTCTTCGCCTAGTGGGCAGCAGTGCATCGTCGGATAGCCAGTTCCCATCACAGGCTACGTCTGCTCCTCCAGTTTCTATGCCAAGCGTCGTCTGCCTACGCCTTGTATCCCTCGATGCATTCCTTTCTTCTCTCTTGTCGGAGCATCTGTATTCTCCAACAGGGCTATGTGTCCTTCGTATCTTCCTCTATTCTCTTCTCCCATGACACCAATCCTTACCTACTTCTCTCTCTCCAACCCCATCGCAGCCTCCGCTCCAATGACCACTCCCTCTCTCTTCCGACTTATGGATAGTTCACGTCTTCCCTCCCCTCATACAGCGCTCCCTACAATCCATCTCACGCAGTGTGAGTCTTAGGCGTATACTTATCCCTCGCTCTCCCGTCGTCAACCGGCATCTAGCCATGGGTCTGATGTGGAGCTCTGTCCTAATTTTCCCCAACCAAGCTCTCGCTAAATGCTACTGCTTGAGGATGGTGTAGTAACTTCATGTCTCTACCCAGTTCCCTCTCTCTTGTTTTTCATCCGGCCCCCGCATCCGCCTACCCTCATGCTCTCTCTGAGTTCTATTCTGCTGCTGTTCCTCGCTTGCTCTCTCCTCGTAATTCAGGACCGATCACAGCAGTCCCAGAATACTTAGCAGATCATTCGTGCAATCTCTATGTGCAGCATCGTACGCCCTCCACCACATCCGTGTCCTGAATACTACCTTCTTCTGAGCCCTCACTCGTACGCCCAACGTCTGCGTCTTTCCTTTTTCTTTCAAATAGTTATGGGCATTCAACGGTACTCGCACTTCCGGACCTCTACATTTCCTCTATCTTCATCTGGACTGTTGAACGTACCTCTGACTCTGCCACTCTCATATCACAACCTACTTAGCGTCTCCGCAACCTTCCATCCCTCTCTCTCTCTCTCCTCTCCTCTCTCGCTCACCCTCTCTCTCCCCCCCTCTCTGCCTCTATCCCGCTCTTCCCTCTCTCGCGGTCCAATCTCTCCTCTCTATCTCTCCCCCTCTGCTGCCCTCTCTCTCTCTGCAGTGCTGTGACACACTGGTCCTAATTTCTACTTTCTCTCTCTTTTTATGGTGTAAAAATCCAGCGTTAGCTCTCAGGAATCCCATCAATCTCCAGGAGTGCTCCCCTCAACCAGCCAATGTTAGAGTTTTAGCATTAATGAGCCAATTCTGGGAATTGTAAAAACAACCGACTGGTCAGCCCGGCACTGCTACTTGTTTAGTAAATAGCAAGGTGGATGGCTCAACTCTCAAATTCATAGACAGTCAAAGCTAGATGATGGACTGGACGTTAAGTTTTTCAACCATATTTTGAAGGCTATACAAGTGTTTACAAACAATGTAAAAACAAGTTAGACATATGGGTTATATGACGTACGTGAACCGTTGAAACGGTAAAGCCAGAATTATAACGGCATCTTATATAGTAATAAGCCTATTCTGTTTCAACAATCAATGGCCTATTTATACCTGTCATCCTTCACCCATGAGCCTAAGTTCAAGAATTATAAATGTACTAGGATATCCACATCCGCGGGGACGGCATATAACTAGAGTAAGGTATATGGCACCACTTTAACGCATCTGACAATAGCGTCTGGCTTGCTTGCACATTCACTCTATGGGCTGTTGTGTTATACTAGAACTGCTCAAGTCTCTCACATCATTAGCCTGCCAACCTTGGAGATTTTAGACAGGAGGCACCCACAAGGGACGATAACAGTCGTGTATAACAGACTACTGGCTACCCGCCCCAAAAACAGACTGACTTTACTTGCCATTAGCCTTGTTGGATCCACTCCACATCCACTGCCTCCTGCCCAGCTAGAACCATAGCCCTGTTGCGACACTCCACATCCAGCTGCTGCCCCAGCAGAACCACTAGCCCTGTTGGACACTCCACATCCACTCCGCCCAGCTGAACCACGACCGTTGGACACTCCACCACCACGCTGCTGCCCCAGCTAGAAACCACCTAGACCCGGTTGACATCCACATCCACCTGCTGCCCAGCTAGGAACCACCTCAATCAGCCCTGTTGGACGACTCCAGCCATCCACCTGCTGCCCAGCTAGAACCACAGCCCTGTTGGACACGTCCACACCACCTCTGCCAAGCTAAGAAACCACAGCCCTGGTGGACACTCCACATCCACCTGCTTGTCCAGCTAGAACCACTAGCCCCTGTTGCGACACTCCACATCCCACCTGCTGCCCAGCTAGAACCACTAGCCCTGTGTGGACACTTCCACATCCAGCCTGCTGCCCATCCTAGAACCACTAGCCCTGTTCGACACTCCACATCCACGCGGTGCCCAAGCTAAACCACTACCCTGTTGGACACTCCACAATCCACCTGCTGCCCAACTAGAACCACTAGCCCTGTTGGAGTCAGCCCACATCCACCTGCTGCTCCACTAGAACCACTTACCCTGTTGCGACACTTCCACATCCACCCTGCTGCCCAAGCTAGAACCACTAGCCCTGTTGAACCCTCCCTTGCAGCGGCACCTGAACTCCACATCCACCTGCGTCCCAGCAGAACCACACTAGCCCTGTGGACACTCCAGCCACCTGTGCCAGCTAGACCAGCTAGCCCTGTTGACACTCCACATCTACCTTGCTTGCCCAGCTAGTAACCGACTAGCCCTGTGGACACTCCACATCAAGCTGCTGCCAGCCAATCAGAACCACTAGCCCTGTTGGACACTTCCACATCCACCTGCTGTCCAAGCTAGAAACACTAGCCTCGTTGGAACCCACATTCCACCTGCTGTCCAAGCTAGAACACTAGCCCGTTGACACGCCACATCCACCTGCTGTCCAGCTAAGAACACTAGCCCTGTTGGACACTCCACACCCTGTCCCAGCTAGAAACTGGCGGCTGTGACACTACATCTCCTTGCTGTCCCTAAAAGTGCCTTTGACACTCCCATCTACCGCTGCCCTACACTCCCGTTGGAACACTCCACATCCACCTGCTGTCCAGCTAGAACCACTAAGCGCCTGCTTGGACACATCTCACATCCACCGCTGTTCCAGCTAGAATCCCACTAGCCCTGTTGGACCACTCCCATATTCACCGTGCTTCCAGCGAGAACCACTAGCCCCTGTGGACACTCCCATCATCCACCTGGCCTGTCGCAGCTAGGAACCACTAGCCCTGTTGGACACTCACACAGTGCACTAAACCTACTCGTTGACTCCTTGCCACTTGCACTAGAACCCCACTAGCCCTGATCTGGACAACTCCACATCCAACCTGCTTGCCACTAGAACCACTAGCTGCCTGTTGGTACACTCCACATCCACCTCTGTCAGCTAACACCGGAAGCCACTCCGTACTGCTGTAGTAACCCCACTAGCCCTGTTGGCGTCACATACTGCTGTCCAGCATGCCCACTAGCACCTGGGGGGACTCCGATCCAAGTCTGTCCCATCGAGACCACTAGCCCTGTGTAACACTCCACATCCATCTGCTGCCAGCTAGAACCACTAGCCCTGTTGAACACGTCCCCAAGTCCACCTCTGTCCAGCTATGAACCACTAGCCCGCCTTGACTACTTTCCACATCCACGCTTGCTGTCCATCTAGAACCACTAAACCCTGTTGGACACTCCACATCGACCTGCTGTCCCAGCTAGAACCACTAGCCCTGTTGGACACTCCACAGGTCCACCTGCTGCCACGCTAGAACGCACTAAGCTCTGTGTGGACACTTCCACATCGTCACCTGACTGCCCAGGCAAAACCACTAAGCCCTGTTGACACTCACATCCACCTGCGCCAGCTAGAACCACTTAGCCCTGTGGAACTCCACAGCCAACCGTCGACTGCCCAGTCGTAAACCCACAGTCCCTGTGTGACACTCCATCACTCACCTGCTGTCCAGCGTAGAACCGACTAGGCCCTGTTTGGGACACTCCAGCATCCACCTGCTGTCGCAGCTAGAAACCGACTAGCGCCTGTTGGGTACACTCCACATCTCGCTGGCTGCCAGCGTAGAACCACTAAGTCTCCTTGGACACTCCACATCCAACCTGCTGTCCCAGCGAGGAAAACCACTAACCCTGTGTGACACCCCACAGTTTTCCCACCCTGGCTTGCGGTCCCTACTACAACGCATCTAGTCTCCCTGTGGACACTCCACATGCCACTGCTTCCATGCCTAGAACCACTACCCTTGTTGGACAACTCCACCATCCACACCTGTGTCCCAACTAGAAACCACTAGCCCTGTTGGACACCTCCACATCACCTGCTGGTTCCAGCTAGAACACTAGCCCTGTTGGACACTCCCACAGCCACCTTGCTGTCTCACATAGAAGGCCACTGACCCTGTTGGACGGACTCCACATTCACCTGACTGATCCAGCTAGCAACCACATAAAACACCCTGTTCGGACACTTCCACATCCACCTGCTGTCCAGCTAGAACCACTAGCCCTGTTGACACTCCCACATCCACCTGACTGCCAGCTAGAAACCACTAGCCTTTGGACACTCCACATCCACACGGCCTGTCCCAGCAGAACCACCTAGCCCTTGTTGGACAGCCCACATCTACCGTGCTCCAGCTAGAAACCACTAGCCCTGTTGGACACTCCACAATCCACCTGCTGCCCAGCTAGAACCACTAGCCCTGGTTGGACACTCCACATTCTAACCTGCTGTCCAACTTAGAACCACTAGGCCCTGTTGGACACTCCACATCCACCTGCTCCCAGCTATGAACCACTAGCCTGTGAGCACTCCACCATTCTCCTGCTGCCCAGCCTAAACCACTAGCCCTGTTGGACACTCCCACATCCACCTGCTGTCCCAGCTAAACCACAGCCACCTGTTGGACACTCCACATCCACCTGCTTCCAGCTAGAACCACCTAGCCCTGTTGGACACTCCACATCCACCTGCTGTCCAGCTAGAACCACTAGCCCTGTTGGACACTCCACATCCACCTGCTCCCAGCTAGAACCACTAGCCCTGTGGACACTCCACATCCACCTGCTGTCCAGCTAGAACCACTAGCCCTGGTTTGGACACTCCACATACTACCTGCTGTCCAGCTAGAAACCACTAGCCCTGTTGGACACTCCACATCCACCTGCTGCCAGCTAGAACCACTAGCCCGTTGGACACTCCACATCTACCTGCTGTCCAGCTAGAACCACTAGCCCTGTTGACACTCCACATCCACCTGCTGTCCAGCTAGAACCACTAGCCCTGTTGGACACTCCACATCTACCTGCTGCCCCAGCTAGAACCACTAGCCCTGTTGGACACCCACATCCACCTGCTGCCCAGCGTAAACCACTAGCCCTGTTGGACACTCCACATCCACCTGCTGTCCAGCTAGAAACCACTAGCCCTGTTGGACACTCCACATCCACCTGTCTGTCCAGCTAGAACCACTAGCCCTGTTGGACACTCCACATCCACCGGCTGTCCAGCTAGAACACTAGCCCTGTTGGACACTCCACATCTAACCTGCTGCCCAGCTAGAACCACTAGCCCTTGGACACCTTGTGCTCCACATGGGAAATCAAACCTAAAAAACCTTGTGGTCCACACAGGAATCAAACCTAAAACCTTGTGGTCCACACAGGAATCAAACCTAAAACCTTGTGGTACCACACAGGAATCAAACCTAAAACCTTGTGGTCCACACAGGAATCAAACCTAAACCTTGTGGTCCACACAGGAATCAAACCTAAAACCTTGTGGTCCACACGGAACTCAAAACATACAACTTATTTATCTGATGCTTTCAGCAAATAGGGTAAACAGGTGGAATGTCAGTATTATAGGTACGTCTCTCCTTGTCCCGGGGGTTGATGTTTATGTGGGTCAGGTGGAGAGAGGTCAGAGAGTACAGGAGAGGCCGAGAAGAGAGTTCCAGGGCAAAGTGGGGGGGGGGAGTGATGTAAAATAGATAAAAGAAGCTAGATCAATCAGAACAGAAGGATCATTAACTGTGTTGGATACTTATCTGTAATGTTTCTCTACTAGTTGACAGAGCAGACAGAACAGAGGACAGAACAGAGACAGAACAGAGACAGAACAGAGACAGAGACAGAGACAGAAGACATAGAGACAGAGAGACAGAGAGACAGAGACAGAGACAGAGAGAGAGAGAGACAAGACAGGAGAGAGAGAGAGAGACAGAGACAGACAGAGCAGGAAGAGACAGAGACAGAGAGAAGAGACAGAGACAGAGAGAGAGAGAGAGACAGAGACAGAGACAGAAGACATAGAGACAGAGAGACAGAGACAGAGAGCAGAAGAGAGGAGAGACAGAGACAGAGACAAGAGACATAGAGACACAGAGAGAGACAGAGACAGAGACAGCAGACACAGAACAGAGAGACAGAGACACAGACAAGAGACAGAGACCAGAGACAGAGACAGAGACAGAGACAGAGACAGAGACAGAGACAGAGACAGAGAGACATAGAGACAGAGAGACAGAGACAGAGAGAGAGAGAAGACAGAGACAGAGACAAGAGAGACATAGAGACACAGAGACATAGACAGAACAGAGACAGAGACAGAGACAGAACACAAGACGAACAGAGAGACACAGAGGACAGAGACAGAGACAGAGACAGAGACAGAGACAGAGACAGAGACAGAGACAGAGAGACAAAGACAGAGACAGAGACAGAGACAGAGAGAGAGAAGAGAGAGAGAGAGACAGACAAGAAGACAGAGAGACACTAGAGACACAGAGACAGAGACAGAGACAGAGAGAGACAGAGACAGAACAGAGAGACATAAGAGACACAGAGACAGAAGACGAGCAGACAGAGACAGAGACCAGAGACAGAGACAGAGACACAGAGACAGAGACATAGACAGAGACAGAGACAGAACAGAGACCAAGACAGAGACAGAGACAGAGACAGAGACAGAACAGACAGAGACAGAGACAGAGACAGAGACAAGACAGAGACAGAGAGACATAGAGACAGAGACAGAGAGACAGAGACAGAGAGAGAGAGAGAGAGAGACAGAGACAGAGACAGAGAGAGAGACAGAGACAGAGACAGAGACAGAGACAGAGAGACATAGAGACAGAGAGACAGAGACAGAGACGAGAGAGACAGAGACAGAGACAGAGACACTAAGAGACAGAGAGACAGAGACAGAGACAGAGAGAGGAGAGAGAGAGAGACAGAGACAGAGGACATAGAGACACAGAGACAGAGAACAGAGACAGAGACAGAGACAGAGACAGAGGACAGAAGACATAGAGACACAGAGACGAGGACAAGACAGAGACAGAGACAGAGACAGAGACAGAGACCAGAGAGACATAGACAGAGAGACAGAGACAGAGACGAAGAGAGAGAGAGAGACAGAGACAGAGACATAGAGACACAGAGACAGAGACAGAGACAGAGAGAGAGACAGAGACAAGACAGAGAGACAGAGACAGAGACAGAGACAGAGAAAGAGAAGAGACAGAGACAGAGACAGAACAGAACAGAGACAGAGACAGAGAGACATAGAGACAGAGAGAGAGAGAGAGAGAGAGAGAGAGAGAAAGAGAGGACAGAGACATAGAGACACAGAGACAGATACAGAACAGAGACAGAGACAGAGACAGAAGAGAAGACAGAGAACAGAGACAAGAGACAGAGAGACATAGAGACAGAGAGACAGAGACAGAGACAGAGAGAGAGAAGAGAGACAGACGACAGAGACATAGAGAACATAGAGACACAGAGAGACAGAGACAGAGACAGAGACAGAGACAAGACAGAGACAGCGAGACAAGAGGGATCTAAGCTCCCACAGCCCACATTAACATTCATTCAGTCTGGTTGCCTAGTAGCAGGACCCCACCTATAGAAAGGAAGCTCAAAGGCTAACCGGCAACCAACTCAGTAATGTTAACAGATCGACGGCGCAACCATGGCTCTCTATCATGGCTCCAGATATGTTCTTTTTTACATTACCTTTTCATCACAGATCCAGCAACTACGTGGATGTTGTAACCAGGCCAGCTCAGTACAGCTTGATTTGGCTCAACTCAGTTAAGTATTGTGAAAAGCCCTTTAACGTACCTTGCAGGGCGACATGTACAACATTTACCATAAACCTAGTTGTAATCTGGCAGCGTGATTTCATTTGAAACTTTTTATGACAATGTGCATTATAAACACATTGTTGTCAGTAGGAAAATCAACGGTGCCCCTCTCTACCAATACCAATCTCTAGAACGAGATATGTTGATCTGCTGATCTGGTTCTATGGTCCATCTGTGTGGGTTGACCCAGCCAGATGGTCTGGTTCTGCTATCTGTGGGTTGATCCAGCCAGATGATCTGGTTCTGCTATCTGTGTGGGTTGACCCAGCCAGATTGGTCTGGTTCTGCTATCTGTGTGGTTGATCCAGCCAGATGATCTGGTTCTGCTATCTGTGTGGGTTGATCCAGCCAGATGTCTGGTTCTGCTATCTTGTGGGTTGACCCAGCCAGATGGTCTGGTTCTGCTATCGTGTGTGGTTGACCCAGCCAGATGGTCTGGTCTGCTATCTGTGTGGATTGACCCAGCCAGATGTTCTGGTTCTACAGTTCATCTGGTGGGGTTGACCCAGCCAGATGGTCTGGTTCTACAGTTCATCTGGTTGGATTGACCCAGCCAGATGATCTGGTTCTACAGTTCATCTGTGTGGGTTGACCCAGCCAGATGATCTGGTTCTACAGTTCATCTGTGTGGGTTGACCCAGCCAGATGGTCTGGTTCTACAGTTCATCTGTGTGGGTTGACCCAGCCAGATGTTCTGGTTCTATGGTCCATCTGTGTGGGTGGACCCAGCCAGATGGTCTGGTTCTGCTGTCTATCTGTGGGTTTACCCAGCCAGATGGTCTGGTTCCACAGTTCATCTGTGTGGATTGACCCAGCCAGATGATCTGGTTCTACAGTTCATCTGTGTGGGTTGACCCAGCCAGATGGTCTGGTTCTACAGTTCATCTGTGTGGATTGACCCAGCCAGATGGTCTGTTCTGCTATCTGTGTGGATTGACCCAGCCAGATGTTCTGGTTCTATGGTCCATCTGTGTGGGTTGACCCAGCCAGATGGTCTGGTTCTGCTGTCTCTGTGGGTTGATCCAGCCAGATGATCTGGTTCTGCTATCTGTGTGGGTTGACCCAGCCAGATGGTCTGGTTCTGCTATCTGGTGTGGGTTGATCAACCAGATGATCTTTCTGCTATCTGTGTGGATTGACCCAGCCAGATGGTCTGGTTCTGCTATCTGTGTGGATTGACCAGCCAGATTTCTTTCTGCTGTCTGTGTGGATTGACCCAGCCAGATGGTCTGGTTCTACAGTTCATCTTGTTGGTTGACCCAGCCAGATGTTCTGGTTCTATGGTCCATCTGTGTGGGTTGACCCACCAGCAGTGTGTGGAAGGTTCATGCCATAAATCAATCAGTTAGCCTAGATATGCACAAATGAAACTGAGGCTGAGACCTAAATCTTTGCATTGGAATTTTGTACACAGTGGAAATTATCGAAATGACTTTTTCCTCAAATTGAAAAAGATAATCATATAAGAAACGAAGTAGGTCCACAATACCAGTATTTCAAATCGTTTTGATGATTGTCACTCACAGTTATTTACAAAAGCAACTTCCGCACTAACTACATCATCATGATGTCACTAACTAACTCCATCCTAGACAGCAGTGGTAAGGTTTTACTTTAACCTCCTAAATACTCTAACTACCCATCCATCCTGAGACAGCAGTGGTAAGGTTTTACTTTAACCTCCTAAATACTCTAACTACCCTTCCATCCTGAGACAGCAGTGGTAAGGTTTTACTTTAACCCCCTAACTACCCTTCCATCCTGAGACAGCAGTGGTAAGGTTTTACTTTAACCTCCTAAATACTCTAACTACCCTTCCATCCTGAGACAGCAGTGGTAAGGTTTTACTTTAACCCCTAACTACCCTCCATCCTGAGACAGCAGTGGTAAGGTTTTACTTTAACCACCTAACTACCCTACCATCCTGAGACAGCGTGGTAAGGTTTTACTTGAACCATATTTACCAAATAAACTAAAGAAAAATAAATAAAAGGTAACACAATAAAATAACAACGAGGGGAGGTACCAGTACCGAGTCAATGTGTGGGGGTACAGGTTAGTTGAGG
This sequence comes from Salvelinus sp. IW2-2015, assembly GCF_002910315.2. Classification (NCBI taxonomy): domain Eukaryota; kingdom Metazoa; phylum Chordata; class Actinopteri; order Salmoniformes; family Salmonidae; genus Salvelinus; species Salvelinus sp. IW2-2015. The sequence goes on from NW_019947647.1 coordinate 32,405, forward strand.
TAATTTGTACATGCAGGTAGGGGTGAAGTGACTATGCATAGATAATAAACAGCGAGTAGCAGCAGTGTAAAAAACTAATGTGAGGGGGGTGGGGGGTGTCCAATTTAAATAATCTGGTGGCCATTTGGTTAATTGTTAAGGAGCCTTTTGATCCTAGGAACTCTTTGAGGATCTGGGTCCCAAACCTGGGGACCCAAATCTTTTCAGTCTCCTGAGGGGGAAAAGGTGTATTCGTGCCCTCTTCATGACTGTCTTGGTGTGTTTGGACCATGATAGTTTGTTGGTGATGTGGACACCAAGGAACTTGAAACTCTCGACCCACTCYACTACAGCCCTGTCAATGTTAATGGGTGCCTGTTCGGCCCGCCTTTTCCTGTAGTCCACGATCATCTCCTTTGTTTTGCTCACATTGAGGGAGAGGTTGTTGTGGTGCCAGGTCTCTGACCTCCTCCCTGTCTCATCGTTGTCGGTGATCAGGCCTACCACTGTTGTGTCGTCAGCAAACTTAATGACGGTGTTGGAGTCGTGCACGGCCACGCAGTCGTGGGTGAACAGGGAGTACAGGAGGGGACTGAGCACGCACCCCTGGGGAGCCCCAGTGTTGAGGATCAGCGTAGCAGACGTGCTGTTGCCTACCCTTACCACCTGGGGACGGCTCATCAGGAAGCCCAGGATCCAGTTGCAGAGGGAGGTGTTTAGTCCCAGGGACCCTTAGCTTAGTGATGAGCTTTGTGGGCACTATGGTGTTGAACGCTCAGCTGTAGTCAATGAACAGCATTCTCACATAGGTGTTCCTTTTGCCCAGGTGGGAAAGGGCAGTGTGGAGTGCGATTGAGATTGCGTCATCTGTGGATCTGTTGGGGCGGTATGCAAATTGGAGTGGGTCTAGGGTATCCGGGAGAATGCTGTTGATGTGAGCAATGACCAGCCTTTCAAAGCACTTCATGGCTACCGACGTGAGTGCTACGGGGCGGTAATCATTTAGGCAGGTTACCTTCGCTTCCTTGGGCACAGGGACTATGGTGGTCTACTAGAGGATGAAAATATTAGTGAAGACACTTGCCAGGTGGTTCGCGCATGCTTTGAGTACACGTTCTGGTAATCCGTCTGGCCCCGCGGCTTTGTGAATGTTGACCTGTTTAAAGGTCTTGCTCACATCGGCTACCGAGAGCGTTATCACACAGTCATCCAGAACAGTTGGGGCTCTCATGCATGCTTCAGTGTTGCTTGCCTCGAAGCGAGCATAAAAGGCATTTAGCTCGTTTGGTAGGCTCGCGTCACTGGGCAGCTCGTGGTTGGGTTTCCCTTTGTAGTCCGTAATAGTTTTCAAGCCCAGCCACATCCGACGAGAGTCAGAGCCAGAGTAGAGGGATTCAATCTTAATCCTGCAACGACGCTTTGCTTGTTTGATGGTTCGCCTGAGGGCATAGTGGGATTTCTTATAAGCGTCCGGATTAGTGTCCAGCTCCTTGAAAGCGGTAGCTCTAGCCTTTAGCTCGATCCGGATGTTGCCTGTAATCCATGGCTTCTGGTTGGGATATGTACATATGGTCACTGTGGGGACGACGTCGTCGATGCATTTATGGATGAAGCCGATGACTGAGGTGGTATACTCCTCAATGCCATTGGATGAATCCCAGAACATATTCCAGTCTGTAGTAGCAAAACAGTCCTGTAGCTTAGCATCCGCGTCATCTGACCACTTCCGTATTGGGCGAGTCTCTGGTACTCCCTGCTTTAGTTTTTGCTTGTAAGCAGGAATCAGGAGGATATAATTATGGTCAGATTTGCCAAATGGAGGACGAGGGAGAGCTTTGTATGCATCTCTGTGTGTGGAGTAAAGGTGGTCTTGAGGTTTTTTCCCTCTGGTTGCACATTATTTATTTTATTACCTTTATTTAACTAGGCAGGTCAGTTAAGAACTAATACCTATTTTCAATGACGGCCTAGGAACAGTGGGTTAATTAACTGCCTTGTTCAGGGGCAGAATGACAGATTTTTACCGTGGCAGCTCGGGGATTCAATCTTGCAACCTTCCGGTTACAAGTCCAACGCTCTAACCACTAGGCTACCTGCCGCCTCTGTGACGTGCTGGTAGAAATGAGGTAAAACGGATTTAAGTTTGCCTGTATTAAAGTCCGCGGCCACTAGGAGCACTGCTTCTGGGTGAGCGTTTTCTTGTTTGCTTCTGGCCTTATACATCTCGTTGAGTGTGGTCTTAGTGCCAGCATCGGTKTGTGGTGATAAATAAACAGCGTGGTCTACAGCTGATCATGAGGTACTCTACCTCAGGCGAGCAATACCTCAAGACTTCTTTAATAGGTACCGGAGTGCCAAGTCTAGGTACAAGAGGCTTCTAAACAGCTTCTACCCACAAGCCATAAGACTCCTGAACATCTAATCAAATGGCTACCCAGACTATTTGCATTGCCGCCCCCCCCCCTTTTTACACCGCTGCTGCTACTCTCTGTTATTATCTATGCATAGTCACTTTAATAACTCTACCTACATGTACATATTACCTCTTTACCTCGACTAACCGGTGCCCCCGCACRTTGACTCTGTACCGGTACCCCCTGTATATAGTCTCACTATTGTTATTTTACTGCTGCTGTTTAATTATTTGTTACTTTTATTTATACATTTTTGGGGGGTGTTTTTCTAAAAACGGCATTGTGGGTTAGGGGCTTGTAAGTAAGCACCTCAATGTAAGGTCTACACCTGTTGTATTTGGCGCATTTGACAAATAAAATGTGGTTTGATTAGACATCGCACACCAGCTGTTATCCTGAGACAGCAGTGGTAAGGTTTTACTTTAACCTCAAAACAACACATATCATTATGTCACAGCTTAAACTCACTTCAGAGCTGCGCGGACAGCTGGCATGATGACTGCGTAGTTAGCGTCCTGTCCTGATTTCCCACTCTCCCATCATTTCAATCACTCTACAGTTGAGTTGTGAGTGGTTAGTTCCCCCTCCCCCTCCCCCTCCTACCTTCCCCTGTCCTCCCCCCTCCCTCCAAACACCCTCACATTAGACTAATTGTGTGGTCATAATCCCACCTGATGTGTGCTTCTAATATTTTGAACGGTCATGTTAACCTATTTTGATTACCCCATTTCAAAAAGCCCCGACCTAACTCTATCGGCCGGCCTGCTGCTCTCTCTCTCTCTCTGTAATCCCATGGCCTCACTAAATGATCAAAAAAAAAGTATAATTCAGATGAGTGGAAAAACCCCACTGTGACTCACATCAGAAAGATAGGATACTACAGGCCAGTGTAAATGTCCTGATGTTAGAGCAGAGAGAGAGAGGGAACTCAAGGTTAAAGTGATACAAGAAAAGAAAACATGTTATGTGTGTGATGACGAAAAGATAGAATGCTGGAACAAACGGACTTGTTTCAGTGTTCCTTTAAAGAATAYACCTTCAGTTTGGAAATTCACTCCTCATTATATCGTCTCCCGTTTTGGTGGCTTCAATCTGATTTTCCTTTGTAACTATGACATTGATAAGATTCCTACAAAAGTGTTCATCGCGTTTTCATTAATATATATAAACAGAATTTTTTTTCTCCCAGCGTAGGCATTTCGTTTGTAACAATTAGGATATTCTGTATAGAAACAAGTGTATTTTTTTTTWAAGAACTGATTTTATAATCATATCCTACTGAYGAGTCAACGTTTTGAATGCAGAAGGGTTGATACAGCCAGAGAGTTCTCCAAAAGTCTTTGATGCTAGTCCTTCTGGAACTGTCATGCTGTTTCGAAGTGGAACCAGACCTCAACTTCTTGAGCTACCCTCGCTTAGTCCAATTGACTCTCCAGTAGGAAAATATGCGTTTCTCCTTGCTCCCCCTCAGAACAATAACAGATATTTAGGTGCTAAATTCAAAAGGGATGTTGTATCTATTGCTTATATCACAACTTACTGGAATAGCTTTGTTAAATAATATATTTTTTGGGAAAAAGGTATGGTTATTACCATACAAAGGCCTGCTTGTTAACAAGGTCAAATAGGTCTCTTTCAGAATGATCCATAAATATTCATATTAACAGTTGCGGGACCGGATCTCTCTTTCTATAAACACACACACGCACACATGCACACACGCACACACACACACACGAACACACACACACACACACACACACACAGGACTAGACATTTTGTGGCCAAATGACATATCCTTATTGAGCCATTAAAAAAACTGAGCATAAAATATCAGTGCCAGCAGTATTAGTGGGATATGAATATGCATGCCAGCAGTATTAGTGGGATATGAATATGCATGTCAGCAGTATTAGTGGGATATGGATATGCATGCCAGCAGTATTAGTGGGATATGAATATGCATGCCAGCAGTATTAGTGGGATATGGATATGCATGCCAGCAGTATTAGTGGGATATGAATATGCATGCCAACAGTATTAGTGCGATATGAATATGCATGCCAGCAGTATTAGTGGGATATGAATATGCATGCCAGTAGTATTAGTGGGATGTGAATATGACTGGAACTGCAAAATAAATATGCATGCCAGCAGTCAAATCTAAATACTGTATTTAAATTTGACTGGTATGTATCTTTGACCTTTACTTTGGACCAATTGCCAACCCAGTCAAGAACCAATAGGTCAGAGGGTACAATTAAACCCCTAAGAGCTTAATATGAGCTAAGATATCCAAACAGTACATTTGTACTTTGATAACACCACAAACATGTATTTTCTTAGCCAAACTGAGCTTACACTTAGCCAGATAGTATATATTTTTTTATCATAATAATGTATTGGATAGGATATGTAAACTCTGAGAGGCCTAATCTAACCAGACACTCAATCAATTAACCAATAGATCAATCAAATTGATCAACAATGATTGATACAGATTTTCTGAACAATTACCTAAAATCACTGTACGGATGAATGATCCAGAATCCTGCAGACTTCACGCGTTCCCTCTCGTGCTCCACGGCCCTCTCGCTCCCCAACATTCTCAGAGAGAACTTGTTGACTCCTGGTTGAAGCATCGCTCCGAACTGCCGGTGCATGAAACCCGCCCGATACAACTGCTCTACTTCGTCTGGCATGATCGGTTCGGTTCCTTCTAACTTGATTAAAGTGGACTGATCGAAGACGGACGAGCGGCGGTGTGCGCTACCACTGCGACCAACGGAATCCTGCGCTCCCTGTTCGGCCCCAGAACCAGTCTCTCCTCCGGGGTAACTCTCCTCGTTAGCGCCGGCGTCTACCTCGGGGATCAGCCTCTGCTGCTCCGCTGGATCTGACCCAAGAGTGTGCCGACCAGTGATGGAAGAGCGGCTACCTCTAAAAAGACGACAGTCCCCGTTTAAGTTGGTCTTAACGGCAACGTCCGTTTCCAAGTCTCCGGCGGTTCCGCTCTTGTGGTCCCTGTCTCTGTTTCTGTTAGAGCTGCTGGCGGGGGATGGAGATCCAGGAAGGAGAAGAGGCTTGAGCCTGATACCGGTACTTTTCTTCTGTGTGTCCTTGTCGCCACCACCGTATTCTCCTCCGTCGTCAATCATCMCAGAGACAGAGCCTCTTTGGCCAATGTTTTGCGGCAAGCTGTACAGCCTTTTGCGCATGGAAGAATGAAACCTATCCATTATGGGTAGGCCTATTGAAGAAAGGATGACACAGACGCTCACTAGCCTGGGCTACAAAATAAAACGCGTTTGAAAAAGAAACAAGAATATATGAGCTGTGATGATAACAAATCATATATTTCATCAACTCAAACGGCTCAGGATTCCAAAAGCAGTGACAGCGTTCTGCAGCAGGACAGGAACAGGTCAAATCTTACTTGACACTTGGAACGTGCTGCTTCCTGCTTTCCCGGTTGCAACAGTTTGTACCGCTTCGGTGCGACCGTCATATTAGGGTGCATGACCAGTAAATCGACGAATGACGTCCAGGTATCCAGGTATTGCCTAAATCAGAGTGTAGCCTAGATGATGACAACAGATCGGGGTGCTGATGCTTCCTGTATGCTGACTGCTCTGAGCGTCGGACGTGACAGCCGGAGACAGTGAGTATGGATGCTGGCTGGTGGCTAAACTGAGGTCCTCAATGACAAAGCATGATCTCTCTTCTGATTCTCCTCCTCCCCAAATATTATATCCCCGGCTAGCTTAGCTGTCAATAGGAAAAGAATGACACGCTTCCTTCCACGCAGTCAGTCAGTCCTCATCAGCTTGCATTCAAAGASCGCTGGCTGGTGTGTGCGCTGACATCACCGTTCCATCCCTGTAGCGCTCTCTAATAACGTGGATATTAATGGGGCTAATTTATCGGGTTGCCATAGGAGCGCTGCACGAGGATAGACAGGACAGCACATGCACTCAGCGTCCCAGTCCAGGCAGGATTATGGAGGATATGATTTATAAACTCCCTGCGGTAGCTGATGACAGAATGTGTTGTTGTTGTAAATGATAAACTATAGGCTACCCACACGCTAAACAGCCCATTGTCTTTAGGCTTATAATTGATCAGTTACGCAATATTGACCATAATTATTCAAGCAAGTGTTACTTTCCACACTGCACTTTCATTGGTTTGAGATCATGGGAAAAGTGAAATGGTTGTATGCAGGTGACAACTATACAATGGTCAGAAGGTGTGGGGTCAATTCCATTTCAATTCAGTCTATATAAAACAGGAAGATAGAGACATTTTTGGAATTGGAATTTTCAGTTTACTTCCTGAATTCTCTGAATTGAAATGGAATTGACCCCACCCCCCACATGTCTGCCTCCCAAATGGCACGATATTCCACAGTGTGCTTCCTATATAGGGAATAGGGCCTGGTCTAAAGTAGTGCACATATATGAAATAGGGCCCTGGTCTAAAGTAGTGTACTATATAGGGAATAGGGCCCTGGTCTAAAGTAGTGCACTATATAGAATAGGGCCTGTCTAAAGTTAGTGCCTATAAGGGAATAGGCCCTGGTCTAAAGTAGTGCACTATATAGGGATAGGGCCCTGGCTAAAGTAGTGTACTATATAGGAATAGGCCCTGGTCTAAAGTAGGGTACTATATAGGAATAGGGCCTGGTCTAAAAGTAGTGCATATAGGGAATAGGGCCCTGGTCTAAAGTAGAGTCGTATATAGGGAATAGGCCCTGGTCTAAGAGTGTTTACTGGTCAACAGTAGTGTTCTATATAGGGAATAGGGCTCTGGTCAACAGTAGTGTTCTATATAGGGAATAGGGCTCTGGTCAACTGTAGTGTTCTATATAGGGAATAGGGCTGTAGTAAAAAGTAGTGCACTATATAGGGAATAGGGCTGTAGTCTAAAGTAGTGCACTATATAGGGAATAGGAGCCAGGATGTGTTTCATCACTGACGTCCTCTCTGCTAAATGATAGAACATCAGGATTAAATGATGTTTCCCTATTCAAGTAGTCCTACAGTACACTGAGCTCCAACAGTATCGGCACAGTAACACATGTTTAGTTGTTTTGGCTCTGTATTTCGGCACTCTGGATTTGAAATTATATAATGATTATGAGGTTAAAGGTCAGACTGTCAGCTTTCATTTGAGGGTGTTTTCATCCACATCGGGTGAACCGTTTAGAAATTACAGCACTTTTTGTACATAACCCCCCCCCCCCATTTTAGGGAACCAAAAGTATTGGGAAAAATTCACTTATATGTGTATTTGGTCTCTGATTCCTAGCACGCAATGATTACATAAAGCTTGGGACTGTACAAACTTGTTGGCTGTTTGTTTTGGTTGTGTTTCAGATTACCTCAGTAATCTGTGGCTCAGTTGGTAGAGCATGGCGCTTGCAACGCCAGGGTTGTGGGTTCATTCCCCACGGGGGGACCAGGATGAATATGTATGAACTTTCCAATTTGTAAGTCGCTCTGGATAAGAGCGTCTGCTAAATGACTTAAATGTAAGACATGCTAACCTCTCAGCATTACAATAACAGGGGAGGTTAGCATACCCCCAAGACATGCTAACCTCTCATCATTACAATAACAGGGGAGGTTAGCATACCTCCAAGACATGCTAACCTCTCATCATTACAATAACAGGGGAGGTTAGCATACCCCCAAGACATGCTAACCTCTCATCAGTACAATAACACGGGAGGTTAGCCTACCTCCAAGACATGCTAACCTCTCATCAGTACAATAACACGGGAGGTTAGCCTACCTCCAAGACATGCTAACCTCTCATCATTACAATAACAGGGGAGGTTATCATACCTCCAAGACATGCTAACCTCTCATCATTACAATAACAGAGGAGGGTAGCATACCTCCAAGACATGCTAACCTCTCATCAGTACAATAACAGGGGAGGTTAGCATACCTCCAAGACATGCTAACCTCTCATCAGTACAATAACAGGGGAGGTTAGCATACCTCCAAGACATGCTAACCTCTCATCATTACAATAACAGGGGAGGTTAGCATACCTCCAAGACATGCTAACCTCTCATCATTACAATAACAGAGGATATGTCATTTTGGGGGGTATGATATTTATGTCTCTGTCACTTTCTCACCTGATATGGAATTGAAAGCTGACAGGCTGCACTTTAACCTCATAGTAATTGAAAGCTGACAGGCTGCACTTTAACCTCATAGTAATTGAAAGCTGACAGGCTGCACTTTAACCTCATAGTAATTGAAAGCTGATAGGCTGCACTTTAACCTCATAGTAATTGAAAGCTGACAGGCTGCACTTTAACCTCATAGTAATTGTATAATTTCAAATCCAAAGTGCTGGAGTATGGAGCCAAAACAACCCAACAATGTGTCCCTGTCCCAATACTGAGCTCAGTGTATTACGTAAATACTATTTGGTCTTCTGAGGTTGATGTTTGTGTGTTTGGTTGTTGTAGGACATGGTGGAGCCGGAGTCAGTCTCACCATCCCAAAAAACTTCATCTGCTGCTCGTGAGGAATGCTCTCTCCTTTCGGTGGTGTCCCAACGTCTTACAGAGGGGAGAGGGACATCAGAACAGGAACAGAGTCAAAGATTTAGTGGAATAATAGACATTAGTATTGTTGATGTTTAAATGTAAGTAATATTCATTTAAGTAGCAGACAGTGGCTTAATCCCCAATGGCATCCTATTCCCTAGTAGTGCACTACTTTTGACCAGAGCCCTATGGCATCCTATTCCCTGTTATAGTGCACTACTTTTGACCAGAGCCCTATGGCATCCTATTCCCTGTGTAGTGCACTACTTTTGACCAGAGCCCTATGGCATCCTATTCCCTTAATCTGACTGACCAACTGTCTGTTTGTCTATCAGTATGTAAGCTGACTGGTTGACTGACTGATTGTCTGATTGTCCTGACTGACTGGATGTCTGACTGACTGATGACTGATGTTGACTGACTGACTGACTGACTGATGCTGTACATGAAAGAGCAGGACATGGATATACCCTCCATAGAGAAGCGTTTTGCCTACACCTTCTGCAGCAGCTCATCACTTATGTAGACGAGGCCAACGAACACATGCTGGAGTCTGGTGAGGATAACACATTGGTTTCGTCCCAACGGCACCTATTGCCATAGAGCTCTGGTCAAAAGTAGTGCACTACATAGGAATAGGATGCCATAGGGCTCTGGTCAAAAGTAGTGCATCACATAATGGAATAGGATGCCCATAGGGCTCTGGTCAAAGTAGTGCACTAATACGGGAAACGGATGCCATAGGGCTCTGGTCAAAAGTAGTGCACTAAAGGGAATAGGTGCCATAGGGGCTCTGGTCAAAGTAGGCACTACATAGGGATAGGATTGCATAGGGCTTCTGGTCAAAAGTAGTGCCTAACATAGCCGAATAGGATGCCATAGGGCTCTGGTCAAAGTAGCTCGCACTACACAGGGGAATAGGATATGCCATAGGGCCTCTGGTCAAAAGTAAGTGCACTACATAGGGAATAGGATGCCATACGGGTCTGGCAATAGTAGCTGCACTACATAGGGAATAGGATTGCCAGAAGGGCTCTGGTCAAAAGTAGTGCGCAATCTTACATAGGAATAGGAAATGCCATAGGGCTCTGGTCCCAAAGTAGTGCACTACAATAGGGAATAGGATGCCAGAGGGCTCTGGTCAAACCGTAGTGCACTCCAATAGGGAATACGGATGCCAATGGGCTCTGGTTCAAAAGTGTGCACTACATAGGGAATAGGATGCCATGGGCTCTGTCAAAGGTAGTGCATACCATAGGGAATAGGAAATGCCATAAGGGGCTCTGGTCAAAGTAGTGCACTACATAGGGAATGGATGCCATAGGTGCTCTGGTCAAAAGTAGTGCACTACATAGGGAATAGGATGCCATAGGGCTCCATGGTCAACTAAGTAGTGCATACATAG
>NW_019947647.1:44027-47693 GCF_002910315.2 Salvelinus sp. IW2-2015
GAGGAAGAATGAGAGAGAGGGAGAGGAGAATGAGAGAGAGAGAGGGGAGAGAGAGGGAGAGGAGAATGAGAGAGAGGGAGAGAGAGGGAGAGAGAGGGAGAGGAGAATGAGAGAGAGGGAGAGAGAGAGAGAGACACAGAGAGAGAGAGACATATTCCAGGAGAGGAGAATGAGAGAGAAGGGGAGAGAGGGAGAGAGAGGGAGAGAGAGGAAGAGGGAGAGAGAGGGAGAGAGGTGAAGACCGAGACGGAGTGCCATCTAAATGCAGAAATTAATTCCGTGACCTGAATCTCAGACACATGCATGTCCCAAATCGCACCCTATTCTCTATATAGTGCACTACTTTATACTACAGCCCTATTCCCTATGTAGTGCACTACTTTATACTACAGCCCTATTCCCTATATAGTGCACTACTTTATACTACAGCCCTATTCCCTATATAGTGCACTACTTTATACTACAGCCCTATTCCCTATATAGTGCACTACTTTATACTACAGCCTATTCCTAATAGTGCACTACTTTATATTACAGCCCTATTCCCTATGTAGTGCCTACTTTATACTACAGCCCTATTCCCTATATAGTGCACTATTTTTATACTACAGCCCTATTCCCTATATAGTGCACTACTTTATACTACAGCCCTATTCTCTATATAGTACACTACTTTATACTACAGTCCCTATTCCCTATATAGTGCACTACTTTATACTACAGCCCTATTCCTATATAGTGCACTACTTTATACTACAGCCTATTCTCTATATAGTACACTACTTTATCTACAGTCCCTATTCCCTATATAGTGCACTACTCTATACTACAGCCCTATTCTATATGTGCACTACTTAATACTACAGTCCTATTCCCTATATAGTGCTCTACTTTATACTACAGCCCTATTCCCTATATAGTGTACTACTTTATACTACACCCCTATTCCCTATATAGTACACTACTCTATACTACAGCCCTATTCCCTATATAGTGTACTACTTTATACTACAGCCCTATTCCCTATATAGTACACTACTTTTGACCAGAGYTTATAGGAATTTGGTAAAAAGTAGTGCACTATGTTCGGAATAGGGTCCCATTTGGGATGCGGCACCGGCTGGAGAGCATTTATTTTAAATATACTTAGTGCATTATAATGGAGTGTGTGTGCTCAATGACAACATATTCCCTATATCGCACACTACTTTTAAACAGAGACCTATGGGCCCTGGTCAAAAGTAGTGCACTATAAAGGGGATATAGTTCCATTTGGGACACAGCTTGAGGCAGGGAGGGACTGGATCAGAACTGCTCAGCAGGGTCTTCTTGTTGTAAACTATTAAGTCATTAAGTATCCAGTAGTGTTCACAACATGGAATTAACACTGTATTTCATACTCTCATGGAGCCATTAGATCAGACAGACCAATACACTGAGTGGACAAAACATTAGGAACACCTGCTCTTTCCGTGACATAGACTGACCAGGTGAATCCAGGTGAAAAGCTATGATCCCTTACTGATGTCACCTGTTCAATCCACTTCAATCAGTGTAGATGAAGGGGAGGAGATGGGTTAAAGAATGATTGAGACATTGATTATGTATTTGTGCCATTCGGAAGACAAAATATTTAAACTGACTTTGAACGGGGTATGGTAGTAGGTGCCAGGCGCACCGGTTTTGTGTCAAGAACTGCAACGCTTCTGGGGTTTTTCACCCTCAACAGTTTCCTGTGTGTATCAAGAATTGGTCCCTGGAAGGGTAGCTCTCTCGTTTAGGTCAACCCACTACCGTGCTGCGTTGACGACACCGAATGTCCTAGCTTCACTGCTTGTCAGTTGAGAGCCGTGCTCTTGTTTGTCACAAGACTAATGAGGCGTTAGCTTATCTTTGTCTAACATTGTGCTAACGATGATGCAACAGTGGTACTGTAGGCCTGATCACAGGCAAACGATGAGACAGCCTATAGGGTGGACGTCAGAGACCTGGCCGTGTGGTGCCAGGACAACAACCTCTCCCTCAACGTGATCAAGACTAAGGAGATGATTGTGGACTACAGGAAAAGAAGGACCGAGCACGCCCCTATTCTCATCGTGGCGGCAGGTAGCCTAGTGGTTAGAGCTTTGGGCCAGTAACCGAAAGGTTGCTGGATTGAATCCCCGAGCTGACAAGGTAAAAATCTGTCGTTCTGCCCCTGAACAAGGTTAAATAAATGTTAAAAAAAGAATTGACGTGGAAACGGTTGAGATCTTCAAGTTCCTTGGTGTCCACATCAACAACAAACTATCATGGTCCAAACACACCAAGACAGTCGTGAAGAGGGCACGACAAAACCTATTCCCCCTCAGGAGACTGAAAAGATTTGGCATGGGTCCTCAGATCATCAAAAGGTCCTACAGCTGCACCATCGAGAGCATCCTGACTGGTTGCATCACTGCCTGGTTTTGCAACTGCCTGGTATGGCAACTGCTTGGCGCTACAGAGGGTAGTGTGTACGGCCCAGTACATCACTGGGGCCAAAATTCCTGCCATCCAGGACCTCTATACCAGGCGGTGACAGAGGAAGGCCCTAAAGATGGTCAAAGACTCCAGCCACCCTAGTTATACATTTACATTACATTTAAGTCATTTAGCAGACGCTCTTATCCAGAGCGACTTACAAATTGGAAGTTCATACATATTCATCCTGGTCCCCCCGTGGGAATTGAACCCACAACCCTGGCGTTGCAAGCGCCATGCTTCCAACTGAGCCACACGGGACCATTATAGACGGTTCTCTCTGCTACCGCATGGCAAGCGGTACCGGAGCACAAGTCATAGACTGTTCTCTCTGTTACCACACGGCAAACGTACCGGAGCACACAAGTCTAGGTCCAAGAGGCGTCTTAACGGCTTCTACCCCCAAGCCATAAGACTCCTGACCAGCTAATCAAATGGACTCCAGACCCCTTTTTACGCCGCTGCTACTCTCTGTTTATTATCTGTGCATAGTCACCTTTAACTCTACCTACATGTACATATTACTCGAATAACCAATGCCCCCGCACATTGATCTGTACCGGTACCTCCTCTATATAGCCTTGCTTGCTATTTTTTACTTAACACTTATTTTTCTTAAAACTGCATTGTTGGTTAAGGGCTTGTAAGTAAGCATTTCACTGTTGTATTCGGGGGTATGTGACAAATAAAGTCAGACCCTCTCTTAGGTGAAGCTGCCTAAATGCTTCTCCTTTCTGATTGGTCTGAAGGACTCTCTTGGCCCTGGGTTGCCACGTGGGTCTGGCTGACGAGCACGCTGTGGAGAAGGTGAAGAACCTCAGCTGTCTGCCACGTGAGTCACTTTCCCTCACTTCAGTCGTTCTGTACCGTCGTATTACACAACGGTTAGTACCTACTGTATGTTCTCCAGCCTCTGCTGCTAGCAGCTACGATTGACATCTCTGCTCATAGCTATTATCGTCCTCCAAGTGATTGACATCTCTGCTCATAGCTATTATCGTCCTCCAAGTGCAATGTCAATGACTGCTAGTGTGTTGGATGTACTGGTACACATTTCAGTTTTAAGTGCATATTTTGCCTTAGCTTGTGCCTTACCGGCACTTTTTTTTCTTTGTTTTAAGCTAGTCCTTTACCAGATGGATGTCTGTTTTAACCTAGTCTTTA
>NW_019947648.1:0-20601 GCF_002910315.2 Salvelinus sp. IW2-2015
AAACGAAAAGGAGATATGGCAAAATTCCATTTGAGTACAGAGTGTAGGAAGGCCATCATTTCTGTTTCCATTTTCTATTTGAGGGGCAGATTTAACCACAACCAATGAATCGCGTCAACTCAAACTAATGAGATTAGAGTGGCTCAAGAGTTTATTTCTAGTCTTTGCAATACATAAAAAGTGTTTTATGTAAAACTATCCATTTAGTCCCTCTTTGTGGCAGAGGAGAGAATAGTCTTAGCATGAGGACGACTAGGCACTTTTTCCCCAAAGTGAAAGAGTGTGTGAACTGGAGTATGAGTGGAGAGGGGGTTGATGTTGGTGCTCTTGATGGGTGTATGTGGTGGTGAAGCGCAGGTTGAGGTAAAAGTGAAAGGGCATTATAAGAAGCCTCTGATACGCTGGCAAGTTGTTTATTTAGTAAACGAGAACGAACCTATAAGAAGAGAACATATCAAACGTCCTAGTTTCTGAACTGTGAAGCAGTAGCTTTATGGATTAAAGTCTAGTTGACGTTGTTCGTGCGGTTCGTTATATGATTTCTCAGTGTCTTAACTGATATATTTGTGAATCCAATTATTTTAATTGTTGCCACTTTTACACTGCTGACTAAAACTAGTGTAAAGATAATCTACCAGGCAACAACGTCACATTGCAAATGGTCAGTGTATCTATGAGAATGCACTGAATTGTATTTTGTGTTAATGTTTTAGGAGTTACATACACATAGCTAAGGTGGACTTAGTGAATAAGTCAAGTGGACTAAAACACGCGAAGTCAACTAGAGCCAAATACTGAGCGTTGGAGTTGGCTCAACAAGTTCCTTTGCTTAATGCTAAGCTTAGTGCTTCCCAACAATTATATTCCCAAGATACAGTTAATAGCGAAAGAAAAGATGATAGCTTAAGTATACTGAAAGAATATAGGGCCTTAGATCTCGTCACGGGATGGGGAAGATAATATGCTAGTGCATTCAATTGGCCATTGAATCAAATGAAAATGGTGTTCTTTATTGAGGTCTTGTAGCTGTATGCCTGCGGATATAGACCATAACCCACCGCGAATGGGACTTTGGTTCAGTGAAAATGAATCGGAACTGTTCGCGTCCAAACTATTGCATACTGTGGTCTAAGGTTGTGAGGCATGGTTGGATGTACTGAGCAAATCTTAAAACAACGGAGCGGCTTAATGGTAGAGAGAAAATTAAGCATTAATTTTCTGGCAACAGCATTGGTGGAACTTTTCATGTAGTCGGCATACAATGTGCCCGCTCCTCAATTGAGACATCTGTGGGCATTGGATGGTTGATGATGACAAAACTTGCAAGATTATTTGTCCTGAACACAAGGTGCACGCTGTGTAATGATCATCATCATGATATATTATGATATGCACACCTGGCAGGTGGATGGATTATTTGGCAAAGGAAAAATGCTATAAAGGGATGTAAACAATTTGGTGCACAGCATTTGAAAAGAAGAAGTTTTTGTGCATATGGAAATTTCTGGGAATATTTTAGTTGTCAAGCTCAATAAAACATGGGAACATGGAACACTTGTGCATGTTGTGGGTTTTAATATTATGTTGTTCAGTGTTATTTAATTGAGTAGGCTTGTTAGGTAATACAAGAGTTTGTAGATAGCATGTTGAATTATGGGAGGAGAGGAGAACTTAAATGAACCTAAGCCTAGAGGTTCACATGGCAGGTGGAAGTTGACTCAATCCTTTTTTTGTTGTTGCATATCCATTGTTCATAGCTGTTATTTTTCTGCAGTGAGAACAGACCAAAAAGCAGACGTATGGAATAGGGATTTCAAGCCACATTCACTAACTTCATAGGTGGTTTGGAAGTAGATACAGTCGAATGGCCAGGAATCAGATTTTGGGTGTCTGAAAGGTCAAATCTGAATTATCAAGTTGTTTTTAAGACTGTTTATTTGGATATTGTGTTCTTGCTAGCTACTCTGTTGAAGTTTGACAAGATCATGTGGTTAGCAGTAGCTATGTTTAATTGTTTACCAATAAACCATTAGTGAATTGTGGCATAGAAAGCTTACTGCGCTGCATGATTAACTGCTGTGGCAAAATGATCCTTTTGAAAGTTGGATAATCTTATCCTTTGAGCTTTAAAAATGTATTGAATATGATTATTGAAGCTTCAAGCAACTGGGAAAGGAGTCATATGGAAGAGGTCGTCACCAGAGGTGCGAGGTAGTTGTAGCGTGACTACGATTACTAAGAATGCATAGGAAGAGCACGAGCAACAGATCATAGAAGAGGCCGTACCATCAGGTCTGATGCAGTGGTGCAGCAACACCATGCGGTTCTAGTAAAGCAATAGCAAAATGATTGTCAGCGAATGACTGCGTCTTAACACACACACATCTATTGGTCACTTGTAGAATTGCTGTTTGGACAGTCCTATTCTAAATGCGATTTGAAATTAAAAGACTGATTCGAGCATTTAAGGCTGCAATGTGAAGAAGGGCCTTAAGTTACTAGTGATCAAGATGAGTTTCAAGTCACACAATGGTTTGAGTTTAGAATCATGAAAAGTTCAGAGACTCGTAAAGGGGGGCTAAGCAGCATCTGCAGGTGTTAACTGATAGACAATGTTTTCCCTTTCATGTTACAAGTCTGTGTGATTGACCAAGGGGGCAGGAGATGACCAATGGACCTGACTTTGTCACCGACATAAAAACCAGGGTTGAAGATGGACATAGTTTCTCAGTGAAAGTGTGTGCCAAGGGAAGAAGATATGAGATTGTTTCTCCACATCAAAAAGGAGAGCTGACCTCTCAAAATCCACAAACACCCCCACTCTCCGAGCTTCTTCTTAGGCAGGAGACTGGGCGGTGCAACCAATAGGACAGACCAATTCACCTAGGATCGTGCATTCCGAATTACCAATTTCAGAGTACCGAACAGGAGGGCTCTGTTTGTGGACTTCTTAATTACTCCAAAACCTAGTAAGTTTTTCCCCCAACCTCTACTTCGGTCAGTAGAATTCTCCGAAGGAGAAGACCTCCTTTCCCATGACACTGGGAATATTCCATTTCTTTCCAGGTCAATATTCGAGAGTATGTTGCCTGTATGCCATTCTCACTTGTTTTCCCGTACCTCAGACAGAAATAGATAGCGGATGTTCTTGTATCAGGGTTCACAGCAGTCACATCACTGCCATTGGCTGGACCTCTATCTAGCATCACACAACCTTCTCCATTCCTTTGGTACATCGGTATCGCTCCAGCTTGAGACACAGCTCTCTTATAAGTTCCCCACAACACAGATCACAGTAAACACAATATCTTAGTCAGTCCCTGTGTTCATGGGGTGACGAGGCGGGAAGCTTGGACTAGATGAAGGTGGTCCGCAGTGTGTGAAAATCTGCTCATAGCTCAGTGGGCTCTCTCCTTTAACTCATGAATTTCCTGTCCAGCTCTTTAATTGAGCCCTTTCACCCGCCTTTGCTGCTCTCTGCTATCTTCTATCACACCCAATGAGCTCAGCCTGGCTTCATTCAAGTGAACTCCACAGAGAGTAGAAGGAATGGCAAGCCTGCTATTTCTCCATTTGGGGTCTTTACTGCTGGACGCTCACTTGAGCGTTTTTGATATCATTTGATTGTTCTGGCAGTCGCTCCCGAGATATATTTGCTGCACTTTGTGATACCATCTTCCCCCAGCTGAGCCTTCTCTCGCCAAACCTTCCTCGAGAGGGACGGTGGGTGAGTCTTTGGTCAGTCTTGTGCAGAACTGACACAACACCAGATTGCCGTCATCCTACAGAACACTCCATTGAAGTGTGTTGTGCTTCTCTACACATAATGTTCCCAGGTTCTCAAGGTCAACGTGTTGTGTCGCTTCAGTGCTGGGGCTATCTGATGAGGCTGCAGGTTGAGTCTCACAGTAAGAGTCAGACACTCAACAGGACTTCAGGTGCCTGATGCCTTCCCAGTGCAGAGACGTCAAGACACTTACTCGGCTCGCAGGTGCTGCCTGGGAGTTGCTGGAACATTCCCCTTTAACACCAGAACTTTTCTAAACTGAAAAGCCATCTAGCCTATGAAAGTATTTGAACGCAAAGCTCTGGTCTGTGTAAAACTTTGCTTCACTTGGACACTGCACATGGTCCAGTGGTATTTCCAGTATCACTGAACAGGCCATGCAGAAGGTGTGTCCAACATGAAGTGGTGACAGGTCAGTGAACACCATCCATCAGTGTGAACACAGGAACTGCTCTTCAGACGAGAACTACTGAGGGGACACGATTTCTGGAAACACCAATCAAATATTTATGGCCATTGAACTGACTTCCTGTATGAGTCAAGGAAGATGAGAGATAATCTTAATTTTGAATAAGTATTCTTTCATTCTAAAGCCATTCATTACTTTTACTGAATCTCACTGTAGAGCTACTTTCATCAAGGGCTTATCTTTAATCCTTTTTAATGTACAGTCGTGGTAAAAAAGTAATTTGATGAAATATTAATTTATCAAAAAGTCTGCTGCTCAGTTTGATATTGATGGGAATTCTACATACAGTGGGGAGAAAAGTATTGATACACTGCCGATTTTGCTGGTTTTCCAACTTACATAAGCATGTAGAGGTCTGTAATTTTTATCATATGGTACAACTTCAATCTGTGAGAGACAATTCTAAAAACAAAAAAAGGGTCCAGCAAATGGGGGAAAAAATAAAAATCAAAACCCCCCCAAATTTGTATGAGTTTAAGTAATTTAATTGGCATTTTATTTGCATAACATAAGTATTTTGATACATCAGAAAGCAGAATAATATTTGGTACGAAAAACCTTTGTTTGCAATTACAGAGATCATACGGTTCCTGTAGTTTTCGAACCAGGTTTGCCAACACTGCGCAGGAGTTTTGGTCCACCCACTCCTCCATAACAGGACCATTCCAGATCTTCAGGTTTCGGGGCTGTGCTGGGCAATACGGATTTTCAGCTCCTCCAAGATTTTTCTATTGGGTTCAGGTTAGGAGACTGGTCTAGGCACTCTCCAGAACTCTTGAAGAGTCTTCTTACGAGGCACTCCTTAGTTGCCTGGCTGTGTGTATTCGGGTCGTTGTTCATGCATCGCGAAGACTCAGGCCACACCCTCTTCACATGCTCTTACTGAGGAAAGGAGGATTGTTGGCCAAGATCTCGTCGATACATGGCCCCCATCCATCCTCCTCAATACGTGCAGTCGTCCTGTCTGCTTTGCAGAAAAGCATCCCAAAGAATGATGTTTCCACCTCCTGCTTCACGGTTGGGATGGTGTTTCTTGGGTTGTACTATGCCTTCTTCTTTCTCCAAACACGTGAAGTGGAGTTTAGACAAGAGCTCTATTTTTGACTCATACCAACCAACATTGACCTTCTCCATTCCTCCTCGCGGATCATCCAGATGGTCATTGGCAAACTCAGGACGGCCGGACATGCGCTGGCTTGAGCAGGGGGACCGTTGCGTGCACTGCAGGATTTTAACACGATGAGGCGTAAGTGTGTTACTTAATGGTTTTCTTTTGAGACTGTTGGTCCAGCTCTCTCAGGTCATTGAACAGTCTGCCGGTGTAGTTCTGGACTTGACATCCCTCACCTTCTCATGATCATTGATCCCACAAGGGTGAGATTTGCATGGAGCCCCAGACCGAAGGGTGATTGACGGCATTTATTGAACTTCTTCTCCATTTCTAAATAATTGCGCACAGTTGTTGCCTCTCACCAAGCTGCTTGCCTATTTGTCCTGTTAGCCCATCCCAGCCTGTTGCAGGTTACAATTATAGTGTCCGGTGATATGTACCTTATACACAGCCTCTCTGGTCTTTGCCATTGTGGAGAGTTGGAGTCTGTTTGATTGAGTGATTGGGTGGACAGGTGTCTTTTTATGACAGGGTAACAGTTTCAAACAGATACAGGTATCGAGTGGGAGAAAGGGAGGGCTTCTTAAAGAAAAACTTACATGTCTGCTTGAGGATGCCAGAGAATTCTTACTGGGGTTGGTAGGTGATCAAATATCTTATGTATGCAATTAAAAGTGCAAATTATTACTTAAAAATCATACAATGTAAATTTTTTCTGGATTTTGTTTTATATTAGCTTCTCTCACAGTTGAACGATATTGTACATATGATACAAATTACAGACCTCTACATGCTTTGTAAGTAGGAAAACCTGCAAATCGGCAGTGTATCAAATACTTGTTCTCTCACTGTATACTCCAGAATATGTTATGAAGAGTGATCAGACGAATTGCATATTAGCTTGCAAAATCCCTCTTTGCATGCAAATGAACTGAAATCCCAAAAAACATTTCCACTGCATTTCACCATGCCACAAAAGGACAGCTGACATCATGTCAGTGATTCTCTCATTAACCAGCGTGTAAGTGTTGAGAGGAAAGGCTGGAGATACCTCTGTCAATTGCGATTTGAGTTCGAAATAACAGACTGGAAGCTTCAAAAGGAGGTGGTTGCTTGGAATCATTTGTTCCTTCCTCTGCTCAATCTATGGTTCACAGTGGCACGTCATTCATCTCTTCTGGCACAAAAAGCCTTCATCAGGCCAAGGATATTGTTGCAAGTAGCAGATTGCAGCTAAATCAACACCTTATATAGATGATAAGAACTTACCAAGGAGAGCGGTTTCCTTAGTTTGGAAAGAACTTCAGGGCGCCAAGAAAGTCCAGCAAGTGCTAGGACGTCTCCAAAAATTGATTCAGCTGCGGGATCGGAGGACCACCAGTAATTGAGCTTGATCAGGAATGCCAGCAGCAGAGGGTGCATCCTGCAGCACAGTGAGGCGAAGATCTATTTTGGAGGATGGCATGGTTGATAACGATGGGGCAAGCAAAGAAGCACACACATCTCTTCTCAGATGAAGAAATCAGGGACAGACTATATTCTAGCAAAGAGTAACAGGATTGGACTGCTGAAGGACTGGGGTAAAGTCATTTTCTTTGATGAATCCCCTTTCCGATTGTTTGGGGCATCGGAGAAAAAAAGCTTGTCCGGAGAAGAGACAAGGTGAGCGCTACCATTCAGCTCTGATGTCATGCAACAGTAAAAGACATTGAGACCATTCATGTGTGGGTTGCTTTCAGCCATGGGAAGTGGGCTCACTCGACATTTTGCGACTAAGAACACAGCCAGTGAATAAGAATGGTACAACACAGAAAAAATCCCTCAGTAGAGAAAACTTCTCCCAACCATTCAGGAACAGTTTGGTGACGAACAATGCCTTTTCCAGCATGATGGAAGCCTTGTCGCCATAAGAAATCATGTGGAAGATGGGGAAAACCTAGAAAGATACTATTACGTGGAGTACTTCATATGGGGTCAATGGCAGGAAACTCCACACCTTAATCCCATTAGAGGAATTGTTGGTCAATCCTCAAGAGGAAGTGGACAAACAAAACCCACAAATTCTGACAAACTCCAAGCATTGATTATCAAGAATGGTGCTGCCATCAGTCAGGATGCTGGCCCAGAAGATTATTGACTAGCATGCCAGGGGGATTGCAAGAGGTCTTGAAAAAGAAGGGTACACACTGCAAATATTGACTCTTTAGCATCAATTCATGTAATTGTCAATAAAGCCTTTGACACTTGAATGACTTGTAATTATAACTTCAGTGTTCATAGTAAACATCTGACAAAAATATTCTAAAGACACTGAAGCAGCAAACTTTGTGAAAATTAAATATTTGGTCATTCTCAAAACTTTTGGCCACGATGTAGTTATAAGGTAACATCTGACTTTAACGAGAAAGGATTAAGAGCAGGATGTAGTATACAGAAGAGTGAAATGCCTCACCTGCTACAAGATTACTTCTCTCTCCCTCTCGCTGTGTGGAGGTGATATTCTCTCTCGCAGAATCAGGACGGAATCAGTACATGTAATGTTTTAATAGCAGAAGATGGTCCTCGCAGGGGAACAGATTGTGGATTTCTGAAAAGCGCAGCTTAAAGTTTCTGAGATCGAATGTATAACTTTCACTTCAGCAGATGATCATCCTAGCTCTGCTGGGTGTGGTGTGTATCTGCTGCCCATAGTAGATTATAATGATGGGGTCTGTGCTCTTAAAAGGAGAAGAGTTTCATTTCCAGAGTGAGCTTGTTTTCACATACCTCCTATACTGTTTATATACATTTCCACAACGAGTTGGATAATATTTGAAATATTGATATGCCTTTTACTGTAAAGAGCTGTTTTGAAATTACTTTTGGCTGCTGTGACATCACCAGGTAGTACATTTGGTAAAGACCAATAAAAATAATTACAAAACCTCTCTGCCAATAAAGCTAGTTTTCAGTTTTTCCCCTCCCCACCAGACAACTCCCAGACAATCCTAGAAACTATTTTTGATGTGAGATTGTCTCTTTGCCAAGAAGGTATTTTTGTTTCAATTAAAATGTCAAAAACAAACAACACGAGTAAGGTATTTAATTTGATATTGAGATAAAAAATCTGATTTGGACAGTTTAAATCCTCCTGTTCTCCTTTTGAGACTGTGTCTTTCTTCTGTGTTATACTTTCAACAAAGACACTATGTCCAGGTTCATATTTTAGTCTACTTTCATATCGTTCTACTCGCATATGCTAGTTACAAAAGAAAATAACATCGTGACTTTTTTCTTTTCATTTTATCAGATGATCTCATTGGTGTATTGATGTCTATTGGCATGTTACGCAAGATGATGAAACATGCCGGTAAGTGATCCTCCATTGACTCAATCGATGCATACATTCAGTGTGAATTTCCAGAGCTGTTTGTATGGCATTCTAGTGGTGCTTTAGTTACATTAACTGAGTTACAATTGGCCTAGTATCAATGCACGGGCACGCATACTGATCAAGCTAACGTTATTCTAAGCCGGAAAACAAAAATTTGTTTCTTATTGGACCAGGTAGTCTCATCCCATCCTGTTTCACTCCATTTCTCCTGTTTTGTGCCTTTATGAACACGACCCTGGTCGCAACACCAAGGCAGAAATGCCAAGGCAGTACAGGACGTTTATAGAGTATGTCATTTTGTTTATGTGGTTCCAAASGTCCCTCTGTTAGGAAGAATGTCAAATATGCAAACGGCTCACAACTTCTTCTAAGGTTTGATGAATATCCCCACTATGTTTGTAATTCCTTCTAAGATAAGAACCAACTTCAGTCATTGTAAACAAATCAAGCTCTCTCTCTCTCTTTGGCGCCACGTATACTCTCTCCCTCTCTCTCTCTCCCTCTCTTTGGCGCCACGTATACTCTCTCCCTCTCTCTCTCTCCCTCTCTTTGGCGCCACGTATACTCTCTCTCTCCACTCTCTCCGGTACATGATTCTTTCACTTGCACTCTGTCCCTTCTCTCCCTCTCTTTCTCCCTCTCCCAGAGGCAGCCATGGCCTGTCTAGCGGTGGACCCTGCCATCCTGCTGCTGATCGTGGGGGTGCTCATGTTCTTCATCACCTTCTGTGGCTGTGTGGGCTCCCTCAGAGAGAACATCTGCCTCCTACAGACAGTCAGTGGTCTAGCCCACTTCTAACTCTTTTTAAAAGAGCATCCTCAAATCAAAATCAAATCAAATGTTATTGGTCACATTCACAGAATACACAGAACAGGTGTAGACTTCACCGTGAAATGCTTACTTACGAACCTATTCCCCACAATGCAGACTTTTAAATATTTTATAAATAAAACCTTCATGCCTACCTACCTTCCTTGAAGAAATCAGTGATCTGTTAAGGATTGGTGGGTGAAAGCAATAAGATAGAAATGGTGCTTTCACATAGCCAAACGTATGAATCAGTGATCTCTACCTCAAGGAAGGCAGGCTGGAAGGAAGGATGCATTCTAACAATATTGGAATTGGACCACTGCCAATTATCAGCTGTGTTGTGCTCTATCATTTGAATAGCCTAGTATGAGATACTTTAGTCCTCCTCAGGTTATCTGCTGATGGGGGGTTTTGACCCCTGAAAGATTACCAGGCTAATACATTCTTATCCATAAGACTTGAGTGACATGCCCTCAGACTGAACAAATGATTAACTCTTCCTCTCTCTCTCTCTTTCTTTCTCGCTCTCTCTTTTTCCTTCTTTCTTTCTTTCTTTCCTTCCTTCCTGCCTTCCTTCCTTCCTTCCTTATTTACTCCAGTTCTGCATCTTCCTGACTATCATCTTTCTGCTGCAGCTAGCTGCAGGTGTCCTGGGCTTCATCTTCTCAGATAAGGTACTGTATCTCCACTAGGAAAGGATAGAATTATCAGAGTATCACTATGAGAATTATGGGGGTATCACTGGGAATTATGGGGGTATCACTATGGGAATTATTTCTATTGGTTGTATCATGCAGCATTTTATTACCCATAATAAACTGTACATGTCGGTTCCCCCTAAGAATTCTACTCTGGGAACTCATTCCCACACGTCCCGTCTCCTCCACCCCTGCCTCTAGCTAGGTCATTATACCTTGACCAGGTCCCAATATTCTGTCCTTCTCCAGTTCTTGATAAAGAAGTGCAACATCTCTCTTTGAGGTCAATTCAATAGATTGTTACTGTCCCCAAAGGGCAGTTATTGTGCAGAATAAAATCTGCGTAATTGAAACGTACACACAGCATATACAGCAAGAGGAAAATCATTGAAAGAGAAAGATTTGCCGTGAATTCACAATATTTACAAGAGCAGCCAACGAAAGGCATGCTTTTGGATTAGACTTTCATACATTGTGACTGTTGAATATGGTTGGCTTTCTAATGTTCTATTGGCTCCGTTAGTGCTCATATCAGTTCATTTAAGTAATTACCGTAAGATAAGGGTCATAAATATGATAATGACGACAAAAATGCTAATGTACATTTAGAAGAGGAAGTAATTTTTTTAGGCTGTTTGCCAGTCTGTGACTTGTGGCCAGAGAGCGCCCTCTGCTGCTAGTTGCCTTCAACTGCACTTCACCGGTCGATTTAATTCATCCAGCAGCAGGCTGTTGGTTTTCAGAGGAATGTACTACGTGTATACTTTGTGTGCGCGTGCCACTGTGCGTGCTTGCTTGCGTGTGTGTTCATGTGTGTAAAGACATAGAACGCAGCTTAAAGAAAGTCAGGTCTGTTTTCTAACTATGGGGGTATATATACCAGGATTTACTCAGGATAAATAAATGGTGTGTAATTCAATGGCCCCTGCTTGTGGAACAATCTTGTCTTGCTCAGGGTAATTGAGTGTATTAGTTGATTGACTAAACAAATTATTTAAAGCAAATGTCATCTTTTTTTCTGTATTTTTTAAAGGCACGGAATAAAGTGAGTGAGATTTAACAATGCCATCGTTCATTATAAGGGATGACATTGACCTACAGACCTCATCGATTTTGGTCAGAAAGAGGTGAGGAGTGGACCCACGTATAACTGGAAAACAAACACTGTCTCACTGTAATACTTGTTGTTCAAAATACACGTTGACTAGAACAAGTAACTGTAGACGAGCGATCAGCGTACTACTAGTTTATCCTACTGTATTACTATGTTATTAGTATTGAAGGTTTCTGTCAGATTTGGTCGAGGTTTTGAGATGACCCTTTTAGGTTCCTCTATCGTTCAACTGAAAACAACAGTTCAGTTCATTGTATAGTCTTAATCAGAAATGTGTCTCACAAAGCTCTTGAGTTAAAAGACAACATCTACACACCACACTGAGTTTCACACAAATACAGACTGACAGCTGTTGACTACACAGGTACATCTACACACCACACTAGAGTTCACCAAATACAGACTGACAGCTGTTGACTACACAGGCTACACAATCCATTACCAATGATTTTGTCCTCGTCTCCTCAGTTCAGCTGTTGTGGAGGTGTCACCTACACCGACTGGTCTCAGAACATGTACTTCAACTGCACCACAGACAACCGCAGCCAAGCGCGTGCTCTGTTCCCTTCTCCTGCTGCCTGCTGTCTAAAGATGAGGTCAGGGGTTAGAGATCGGGGCTTGGGGGTATTACAATCATCTTGCCAGCACTTGTTACAGTGGTTAAATCATGACAGGCATACAGTTAAGTGTGCTATTTTTATGTTCCACTTTATTGTCAAGTGTGGTTTAGTTTCAACAGAGCACAATGTGCATGCTCATGTACGTGCTTGTGATTTATCTTGTGCATTGTAATTAAAATGTATCTCTCTCTGCCTCTCTCTCTCTCTGCAGGCGGTCATAAACAATGTGTGGTCGGGGGATGCAGGAGCTGCCATTCTGCAGGCTGGTGCCTTCATCCACCAATGGCTGCATCGACAAGCTGGTAACTGGATCCACAGCAACTTGTTCATGCTAGGGGGCGTCGCCCTGGGTCTGGCATCCCCAGGTAAACATCAACACACACTTGTATAGTCTATTTCAGGGTTGGGTCCATCGTGAATTGATGTCACTCAATTCCTTCAAATCAAACATTAGAAATACATAGCTTCTCCTTTTCATGTTATTAAGAAGTAATTGAAAGTAGATTTAGTTATTTTAATTGTTAAATTGGAATTTCAGTTTACTTCTTGAATTGACTGACTTCAATTTAATTTGACCCCAGCCCTGGTCTATTTAGATTCACATTGTAACTCTMTGGGCACATCATCTAGAAGTGTAGAGAGGGTCAGRAACCACRTGAAGTTACTTCTCTAAAGTCACTTCATTGCTCACCCAGCCTCTATTGTTTTCCTGTGTTCTCTCTCTGTCATTAGCTGGTGGGGATCCTCTTGTCTCAGATTCTGATCAACCAGATAAAGGACCAGATTGAGCTTCAGAACTACAACCTGCAGCACCGTACAGACCCTTGGCAGTAACCTGGTCATGATCAGGTCCTACCCGATCAAACTGGACCAGGACTAGATCATCAACCCCAGGGTYACCCAGGGGGTGTGGGAGTCTGGAATTCTACCCCYTTCTGCTGGATGGGGCTCAAGCTTTCATGTAGATGTTGTTCAATTTCAAGGCTGCTTGATCATTTCAATGGTGCAAGGACTGGCTTTGAGGCCAAAGATTCTGGTTGGATGATCCACCATTTGACAAGAGTCGAGACGTCGAAGTGGTCTGCTCTCTTTCTGMGTTCTTGATTCTTATGCRTGTCTATTTTTGTTCAGTATATATTCTAACCAACTGAGCTACCAGAACCAATGGTTTATTTCCTGAATGGGTTGATGTGGCTGAGGGACAAGACCCATGTGAAATGGCTGAGAAACCAAGATTCMGAAAAAGTCCAGATGCYTGGACAGTGTGTCAATGTCTRCTTGTTTCKTTTTAGCTCACCCAGTATCCCGGATGGTTAGCGTTTTCACTTTATGAYCAATGGAATGGTCARTGTTGAAACTCTGCCCACCCTGTGCCCCAGGGGAGCTAAAAGGRATGMATCTAATCAGGAAGTACTCCAGCCAGACAGCCAATGGAGAACTCCTCCATTCACACCTATTCGTCATTTGACTCATCTCAAATATGGCACGATCTGTAATTTATTGAAAAGGGGAAAAAACCCAGCAACCGGAGTACAAACAGTGCTGAAATAATGTAGACTCTGTCCAGTTGCTTTTTTGTCAATGCGGTTTACGACATTGATCTGTTATTTGTATCCATCCAGTTATCCCCTAATACTCTCATAGGGTTGAGAACAAGACAATTCTGCCGGCACTTCTCAAATATGGAAGAGCAAACCCAAGTAATGTAATAAAGCTCATTAGCTAATGGTGTTTATGTTAAATCTCCCAACTGTAGTTTTCCATGCATGCTATAACAAGTTTTATAAAACTGGGTCTTTTGATCGCTGATTGGCTGAGAGCTGTGGGTATATCAGACCATAAACCACGTGTATGACAAAGCCTTTCTTTTTACTGTGCCAATTATGTTGGTAACCAGTTTGTAATAGCAGTAAGGTACCTCGGGGATTGTGGTATATGGCCAATATACCACGGCTAAGGGCTGTACCTAGGCACTCA
The DNA here is from genome assembly GCF_002910315.2 of Salvelinus sp. IW2-2015. NCBI lineage: Eukaryota > Metazoa > Chordata > Actinopteri > Salmoniformes > Salmonidae > Salvelinus > Salvelinus sp. IW2-2015. The sequence continues at coordinate 13,960 of NW_019947648.1, forward strand.
GCGTTGCGTCTTGCCTAAGAACAGCCCTTAGCCGTGGTATATTGGCGATATACCACACCCCCTCGAGCATTATTGCTTAAATAAGTCATTGCACCTACAGCCTTTACAGTAAAGTGTTACCCAATTTATTTCTACACATTTTAAGGGATATTCCAATTTAGTTTTACATCAAATCCATTCACACAGAGTAAATTGTTGCCCCCCCCCTGCCTCCAGAACAGCCTGAATTCTTCAGGGCATGGATTCTACAAGATGTGGCGTTCAAACGTTGCTCTATAGGTATCAAGGGACTTAACGTTTGACAGGAAAACATTCCCCACACCATTACACCACCAGCAAGTATCGTTGACACTAGGCAGGATGGGGCCATGGACTCATGCTGCTTACCCCAAATCCTGACTCGTTGGACCAGACAATGTTTTTCCACTCAGTTGTCCAGTGTTGGTGATCTTGTGCCCACTGGAACCGCTTCTTCTTGTTTTTAGCTGATAGGAGTGGAACCTGGTGTGGTCATCTGCTGCAATAGCCCATCCGTGACAAGGACCAACGAGTTGTGCGTTTCGAGATGCCGCCTGTTAGCTTGCACGATTTTTGTTTGTCTCACCATTCTCGGTAAACCCTAGACAAGCCCAGGAGACCGTCCGTTTCTGAGATCCTGGAACCGGCGCACCTGGCATCAACGATCATACCACGCTCAAAGTCACTTGGGTGACTCGTTTTGCCCATTCTAACATTACATTTACATTTAAGTCATTTAGCTGACGCTCTTATCCAGAGCGACTTACAATTTGGAAAGTTCATACATATTCATCCTGGTCCCCCCGTGGGGAATGAACCCACAACCCTGGCGTTGCAAGCGCCATGCTCTACCAACTGAGCCACACGGGACCACACTGAGCCACACGGGACCACACGGSACCAACATTCAATTGACAACAACTGAATGCCTCGATGCCTATCTGCATGCTTTATATAGCAAGCCATTGACAAGCGACTCGCTGTCTGTAGGAGCGACCCATTTTCGCGAACGGGGTGGTTTACCTAATAATCTGGCCAGTAAGTGTATATTTCAAGCTAAATTGACTGTAAATACATTCCTTTCAATAAATCATATAGTTTACATATGAAGCATTGTGGGTATCAATACAGACCAATAATGTAATTGTAGTTTATTACTCACTGAGCTACTAGGGGATTTCCCCATTTGAAAGCGCAACAGAAAGGCCTGATTTTATAATAAACAGTCTTATTTTCCGTAACGCCTTTTACACAAGCACTGGTGTTTAGATTGGCAAGCGCAGCAACACTGGAGTTTACACTAATGCTGTTACTCTCCATAACATAACCATGTTGGGCCGTCGGCTAGCCCTGTTGGCATTTCCCCTCACCGGGGTTGTGTTCATTAGAGCACGCAACGGAAAATTAAATTGAGCGCTTCTTATGGGACAAGTCCTGTTTTAGTCCGTTTTGTTCCTAATGAACACGACCCAGTTAGGTCCACTGGGAATACCAGTTTTGTTTTCTCAAAATGTGGGTCAACATACTGTTACTGGTCAAGACTACTGGTTAGCACTGTATTTAAACGGTACAGACGGGTGTGGAATTCATTCTAGGAACTGACCCATGTAAAATCCTAAGAATTAACATWAAAAAAASACAATTTTACATGTTAAAATTATTTTCCCAATTCCCCTTAGGTACAGAGAGTATTTACTTTGAATGTACGTGGTACAATGGTAATTACTCTCTTATGTAAAGACTTATGAACTAGCTTATGAATTCTTTATTTGTTTCTTTGGGAATCATCACAACAAGCACTCCAATCCATGTATCAGCTAGTTGGTTACCAATTGTGTTGAATTCATGTAATTAAGTGCCAGAAACTACCCAATGACACCATTTGTAATTGTCCTAATATAACACCAGGTAAATACCAGTGGAAACGGTGGTCTAAAAGGAAGTGTTACTTTATATTTAAGAGTCTCATGACATTCTTCCCTGTATTGTACTCCCAGATGGCTTGTTGTGACCTGTCAGTGGGTGGGTGATGAGGACATAGGGGTTGAGGTAGCGTGAGAGAAAATGACACATGGATATAGGCATAAATGGCTACTGAACTGCAACCTCTCTATAATCTTCAATAGGACCATTGTGACAACAGGTTACACAGCTCCATGTTCTATTACTGCAGCAAGTAGTATCAAGTGAAAGCATGGCTGTGTACGCTATCCACAAAGACAAAATGTGTGTTCTATAGTCAATCAGTTTAACAAATGTATTTTGTTTTATTGTCTAATCTGCAGTTTCACAGATTGTACCAGCCAGTGTTGCAATACTTAACAAAAGTGTTAGTATGTTTTGCTACTGCCCACAATACAACATGTTGAATTAGAAATGCAGGGGAAATTATAATTGAGTTGAGTGTATTTTTATTTTTAAATGTTCATGATTTGGTTGCAAACACTCAAGTTCATTCCAGGCTAGTTGGGGCTGAAAGTCTAATATAGCTGTGAACAGTCAGACGTAAAACATTAAAATGGTTCCTCTCCACCCCGTTTGGCGAAGAAAACCTGAGCTAGATGCATTCCTGGCCTGAAATTGGATGTGCCTGGGCTTGGGAGCACACACAATCCTGCATGTGAAGCACTTCTACTCCATACACCTTATCTGCTTTATGCACATGGCCCTGCAGTTGTTTTAACTAATTGCATGAACTATAACATTATAGGCCTACAGGCCAGGTGTTCATAATGTCAGTGTTAAGGGGAAGTTATTCAGAGGCAGGCATTGAGACATCAGCGACAGTGTGTTCTGTAGGAAGGCTCAGGTTCATTAACACACAGGACTTAGGCACAGTCCCTACTACTAATATGTATTCCAGGGGACATTCTGTTACACAGACCATTATGAAATGAGAAGTCACATTGGCACTTTTCTCTCTGCTGTAATAACTGACCTGTAGATGTGAGTCTGTCTCTCTCTTCTGGTGCTTGCGTGCGCGCGCAGAGAAAGCAAGAGAGATTTGGCCRGGCGCTCCAGTGAGGGGCCCACATGCTCTGTGTGTGGTCCTGGTCTCTCCCTGACTCATTCTCAGACAGCCATGTTGCTGTGGGTTTTAAGGAGGCCCAATGCTTCACTCAGAGAGAACGAYGGGGGAACATGGAGCCCCCCTCATTCATACAGCACAGGCCAAAAACAAAACATCCATTGTCATTTCAACCAGCAGGAGGTAGGCTGTTGGAGCATTACATCTAATGCACTGCCCTATAATGGTCAGGTTAGAGAGAGGCTTTTGATCACATCACAAGCATGAAGAGGATTGTTTGAGACTGTATGGTATTCTGTCTATGTGAATGATGAAACATTCATTAAATCTACGGTGTGGCTGTCCCATTGGTTGATATAGACAGAATCTTAAATCTGACCAATGTCAGTCACTTATGGCTTCATTTACAGTTAACTTATAATCAACCTCTGGAACTTTTCTTGGTCAGTTTGAGGTCTCATTCGGGTGAAGAGCAGTGCTACCTTAACTGGGAGAGAGAATCCACATTTCCATTATGAGGGTCTCCTAGGAAACTGAATTAATATGGACTGCAAGGAAATAAACAAGACAAACTTTTTTTACACATCCAAAATGCCATGAAGTTATTAATTTTTTATAATTCCACCAGGCCATCCATCCCATTCCCCAACCAACACCCATACAGTAGGCTGCATACTCATTTAGAAACTGTGCAATTTAAGCAGAGAAAATTACAATCTTGTCTGATCTTTTAGAATCAAAGTAGCCTAAGGAGTGGATAATTTACTTGTTTATGTCCACGACAACAAACTTTCCCTGAGTGGCTACTGGCATACCACTGGCGGATAAACTCGCAGTTACCATTTTTGTGGTGGTGAATGAACAGTCTTTGAGTGGGCTGACAAAGAAATATAGCCTACTGTGCTCGCATAATCACTAAGATTTAAATTGTATGGAAGTGAGGCTCTAGTTTATTCACAGATTTGAAGTACTATTGAAGAGACTACTGAAATGCTTGTTCACACCAAACATAACTGATCAGTCTATAATTGCAAATCTACTAATTCTTAACAGCAACAAGTGCAAATGTAGGAGGTACGGTCAGATGTAAGTAGTGGAGGACAATTGGGTCTTTTGAGATCTTTCAAATACTTGTTTTTGGAAATGAGCAAAGTGAGTGTCTTACTGGTACTCCAGTTATATAGCCAAGCTATCATTGCTCATTATGTATATATTCCTTGTGTTACTATTTTTAAAATATTATTTGTTTTATTTATTGTATTCTGCAGTGTTGGTAAGGGCCCATAAGTAAGCGTTTCACTGTCTACACCTGTTGTTTACGAAGCAGGTGACAATACCATTTGATTGTGATTGATTTGACGAATGTGTTATGTCAGAAATAAAGGCTCTAAATGAACGGACGATTAAACAAACAAGCATACGAAATAAAGGTACACAGATGGTTTCTACTGCAGTCTGTCCTAGCAGGAGAGAGATTGTTTTTGGTATTCCTATAAGGCATAGTCTTACCCATGGAGAGGGGATGGGATGAGAGGGGTTGTTACTTTGGCTCTCCCCACCATGTGCATACCAGAGGCAGAACAAAATAGCAGACACGACTGCAAGCGAGAAAAACAAAGACCAAACTCCATCAGACACATCGCAGAATTCTATAGGAATCCCCCAAAACGGCCTTTTTTGGGATAGGCCTACATAGATGAAATTAAAATAGTTTTTTCAGCAAAAGAGGGGAAAGTGGGAGCGCGAGGGGATGGAGCGCGTAGACTAGAGATCATGTTACAGTTTCAGACTTTTCACGGCAAGTTGTGGGGAGGGTGGATCTGTTACTTTGATTTCTTTTTATAGGCATATCCAACAAAAACAGCGGAAGGAATAGTTCCACTTGATTTTAATTGAATATCATGCATGGATTTTTTCGTTTTTTGGTGGCGATCGGATTGTGTGTAGGGAATTCCAGTGATAAATCAAGATTATACGACAAAATGCTAAATGAAAAGTTCGGGACTGCGTGAAAACTGGAAAACGTTTCGTTTCATTGTATCATAATGTTACATTCGGCATCAAATGAACAAGAGCACTTCGTGCTATTTTTATTAACGGTTACTTTTTAGATTACTGGAATACAAAGTACCATTTTTTAATTCCTGGAAACAAAGTTGCACCGTTGAMTCTCCCAAGATGTCTTCCCRTGGCTGGAGTTTCATTGTTGGTGTGTTGKGGATGCTTTGCGTTTGGGCTGCCTCCTTTCTGGTTASTCATGCGGTAACGGTACAGAGAAACGAAACAATTTTCAATGATTTCTGCAAGAAAACTACAACATGTGAAGTGCTTAAGTATAATACATGTCTTGGGTCCCCACTACCGTACACGCACACGTCTCTTGTCTTGGCTGAAGACTCAAGTACCCAAGACGAAGCATTTGAGAAGTTGGCCATGTGGTCTGGTAAGCCTGTATTTGGTTAATAAGCATAGGTACAAAGGGGTCATGTTGTTCATTTACTGTAATTGAAATTAAATTAATTGACAAACGTATTATACATTTGTGTTGTGTTATTAAGTGCAGACCCCACTCCCTCTATTAGCATCGGATAAAATCTAGATGCTCATATTGTCATTTGCAAAAGGAAACGTAAAATAAAATCTATGTATTTTATACGTTGAACTTTCACTAGTGATTATTCATTGAACTTTCGCTTGTGATTATTTAGTCTTAACCTTGCCATTTGACATAAACAGAATGTTCTATTTTCAGTAAAAACAGTAGCACGATATAATATTTATGTAATAACATGTATTACACTGTGCTATTAAACATTAAGGTAGATTTGGTTATAGTCACATGCGAGGTCAGTAGGTTAATTGGTATAGTATAGCCTGTTAACTAGGCAATGAAATGTTGGGGGCCCCTCCAAATGGATAGTTTTTGTAATTACCAAATACATGGGAATAGGACTTTTGCAGGAAATGGGGGTTAAGAGCAAATAAAGAAAGGAAAATAAAAGATTCTCTGACGTGTTAGATATTCCTGCACATGCATAAACACTCATTAGTGAGCCATCAACCTGMGTTTCCTTCCACTAATCCTCAGCTGATCTGTAGAGTGGTTCCCCTCCCCACTCYCCACCCCCACCATGGGAAAAACAACAGACCACACAACTAGTGACCTTCCAAGTGCATGATATTGTAACGCTAGCTGCCTCATCAAGAGGTTTGGAGCTGAGCTCTTGGCGTAACAGCTGAGGTGTTGAGTTGAAAGGCACTGGACCCAGCTACCAATCCCAGTCAGGGTCAACATCCAGGTCCTACTTATCTCCTGACCCTAGTGACCACCACCCAACGTCCAGGTCCTACTTATCTCCTGACCCTAGTGACCACCATCATCAACATCCAGGTCCTATTTATCTCCTGACCCTAGTGACCACCATCATCAACATCCAGGTCCTACTTATCTCCTGACCCTAGTGACCACCATCATCAACATCCGGTCCTATTTATCTCCTGACCCTAGTGACCACCATCATCAACATCCAGGTCCTATTTATCTCCTGACCCTAGTGACCACCACATCAACATCCAGGTCCTACTTATCTCTGACC
>NW_019947649.1:0-9274 GCF_002910315.2 Salvelinus sp. IW2-2015
TTAGTAGGCCAGATCTCTCTCACCTGAATCTCGTCATTCTTTTTTCTCAATAAAATATACCGCTTTAAAGAACCACTTAGTCTCTTCGTCCTTTGTCTGAAGTTATTAGCGCAGAGTTATTAGCGAGTTATAGGCAGTTATTAGCCAGTTAGTTTGATTAAGCCAGAGGTATGTAACCAGTTTTATTAGCCAGTAGATTTATTAGCCAGAGTATTTAACCGAAGTTTAGTTAGCCTAGAGGTTATTGATGCCGAGTGTAAATGTAGCGCAGTTTATTAGCGCATTGTTATTAGCCAGTTATTATGCCAGTATTAGCCAGTTAGTTAGCCAGTAGTGATTAGCCAGAGTTATTAGCCAGAGGTATTAGCCAGTTATTAGCGCCGTGTTATGCCAGTTATTAGTGCCTAGTAGGGATTTAGCCTAGTTATAAGGCGTCAGTAGGTTGTTATTAGCCAGAGTTTTAGTGTAGCAGTTTATTAGGCTCCAGAGTTATTAGCAGAGTTATTAGCGCAGAGGTATTAGCCAGTTATTAGCCAGTTATTACGGGCAGTTATTAGCCAGTAATTAGCCAGTGGTATTAGGCAGAGGTATTAGCCCAGTTTTAGTTGGCCTCAGTGAATTTAGCTCAGGTATATTAGCCAGTTTATTATGCCAGTTATTAGCCATGTAATAGGGCTCAGTTTATTAGTCCAGTTAGTGTAGCCCAGTAAATTAGCCAGTTATTAGCCAGATTGTATTAGACCAGTTATTAACCAGTTATGGAGCGCAGAGGTAGTTATAGTTATTAGCGCCAGTATTAGCCAGAGATATTAACTCAGTTATTTAAGCCAGTTATTAGCGGCAGTTATTGTGTTGTGTGTGTGTATGTTGTTGTGTGGTGTGTGTGTGTGTGGTGTGTGTGTGTGTGGTGGTGGTTGTGGTGTGTGTGGGTGTTGTGTGTGTGTGTGTGTGTGTGGTGTTGTGTGTGTGTGTGTGTGTGTGTGTTGGTGGTGTGGGTGGTGTGGGAGAGGGTGGGGGGTGGTGTTTTGTGTGTGTGTGTGTCTGTGTGAGTGTGGTTGTGTGTTGTTGTGTGTCTGTGTGTGTCCACACACACACGGACACACACAGCACACATCACCACACACACACACACACACACACACACCAACACCACACACACACTTACACACACACACAGACAAAGACAAGAGCATGACCATGTGGTTCGGGGATGAACGTTATGGCATACGATAACAGTAGATAAGCAGCCAAGGACGTGCGTGCCTGGGGCAAGGCGAGGGGCGCACCGCACGGCAACTGATTGTTATGGCATATGCATACAGTACGATAAGCAGCGAGGACGTGCGTGCCTGGGAGAAGGCGAGGGGCATCGTCACGCCACGGCCATGATGTTATGGCAGTACATACAGTAGATAAGCAGCGAGGACGTTGCGTGCCATGGGTAATGGAGACAGGGCGCACCACGGCCCACGTCATGATGTTTATGGCATACATACAGTCAGATAGCCGCGAGGACGTGCGTTGGCCTGGGGAAGGCGAGGGCGCCCAACGCCATCGCATGATGTTATGGCATACATACAGTAGATGCAGCGGAGGACGTGCTCTCTGGGGAAGCGAGGGCCGCACCACGCCAGCGTCATGACGTCACACCGCGCGAAATGTCAACCGTAGCTACACTGCTATTCAATCTGTGCTTCTCATTCTCTTCCCTATTTTAAAAGCAAATATCGTTTAATCATTAACCTTGTATTAAATGTAAAAATCAATTATAGCCATCTGAATAGCCCAGATAAACGTATTATTTCATAGATTAATGTGGTTATCTTCGAGTTGTTACATGTGTCTGTATAGATGCGGTACGATCACACCAATTTGATGTTGTGAAGAACTCAATGGACGCAGACCAGGACACCGGATTGGAGCACATTCAACAAATATGCTCCAACAAAGTGGATATTCTTCAAATCCGTCATGATTGATGTATTGTAACTGGCCCACGATGTCCTGATATGTTTGGCTGTTTTCGATGCATAACATGTATTAGTTATTTCTCCGGTTTAGAAGAAGTGACTGCTAAATGCTAACTCCTGTTCGTATAAACTGGTAGCATAGCTAGCATACAGAAATCGGTGGTGGTGGTGGTCGTCAAAGTCGTTTTTAACTGCAATGCAGTTGATTGGTGACGATGACATGAACATGTATTGGGGTTGACACCCATACAAGCATTATACTCCGATTTCTACTTCAACATTGTGTGAAATACACATTTAAACATGAGTCTAAATGTAGACTAATTCCGATGTGGGGCCAGTGAGGAGATTCGGACTCTTTCCCCCACGCGTTTCCATGGCATGTCCATTGTTTGGGTCGAGTTCCATTGACCTCTTTACCGCATCTATAACGCACTGGTTAAATCAACGTTGTTTCAACGTGGAATATACGTTGAAGTGACGTCTGTGCCCCGTGGGAAGACAATCATGTATCACAAGACCTATTCGTAATATGTGTTTTGACGTTGGAGGGCAAAGTGGCATGCATCGAACGGTTACATTTTCTACTGAAACATTCATTGGCACATTCTCAACGGGTTTTATTGGCATGGGGAAACATATTGTTCCGACCCTGGGTTTATAAGCGCCGATATCGACTCTGCCGCTTTGGTATACTTTTGGGGCACAATCGATAGCGCGCTGGACTTCTGGCTAGAAGGCCGAGGGTTCGAGACCTGCTCCCTGCCTGTTTCATTACAATATGTTTACACTGCCAAAGTAAGTTAAATAGATCATAAACAAAAGTTAAATAAACAATCAAAATAAAATGTAAACATTACACTTAGCAAAAGTTTCAGAGGAATAGAGACATTTAAAATGTCGCTTTGTGTTATAACGATGTGCCAATAGTTTAAAAAAATAATTCTCTCACCATGTCCGCGGGGGTAGAGCCTGTCATCTTGGAATCCATCCACAGTAGGGCTTCACGGAAGGAAATACTATTTCGTTGTCTTTTAAACCTCGTAGACTGCAAATTAAGAGTCTTCGATAATCAGTCAAACGTCCAAAACAACGAGCTACTAAATTCCGTTGGTATCGCAACTCTCCGTTCGGAACGAATGTTGAAATGTGTTATTCTATTTCACATTTATTATTGTGTATTTTTTCCGTTAAAATGCAGGTTTTTCAAATGTGATTATAGATTCGATCGGAGGGCCCCCATTGACAACAAATATGTAGAAAGATCTGCCTTTATAGAAGGTCCCTACGCCATTGGAGAAAACCAAATAAATCGCGCTGTTAACATTCGGACATACCGATCTCGCTGTAAATCGGAACAAATCCTCAGTTTCAAAAAATAAAAAATAAATCGGAAACCCTCCGCGGTTCTAAACGTTCCGTGGCTTTAAAATCTCTCGGTCATACTCCGAAAACCAGTGTTAAACCATCGTTTTTAGTCACAGACTTTGTTCCTGACTCTCTCTTCTGCCAGTCTGTCATCCTGACTCAGAAGAACATGGCGGCAGTACTGTGAAAAAGGTGGAGAGGGGGGGGGGGGGGGGGGTGCTGGCTGCATAGTCCTCTGGTGTCGAGAAGGGAGCAGAGAGTGGGAGTTTCTTTCACACGAATGAAAACACACACACACACACTCCGGGGGGGCGGGGGGGGGTCGAGTAGTGACCCTAGACACAAATCAAGGTGACGAGTCTATAAAAAATCAAACAAGATATTTATATCATATCAATTAGTATTTGTCACGTGCGCCAAATAAAACAAGTGTAGACCTTACGGTGAAATGCTTACTGACAAGCTCTTAACCCACAATGCAATTCAAGACACAGAGTTAGAAAATATTTACTAAATAAACTAAAGTAAAAAATATATATCTAAAAGTAACACAAGAAAATTACATAACAATAAAGAGGCTATATACAGGGTATTACGGTACAGAGTCTATGTGGAGGCTAATATACAGGGGCTTACCGGTACCGGAGTCAATGTGGAGCATATAACAGGGGGTACCGGTACAGAGTCAATGTGGAGGCTATAACAGGGGGTACCGGTACAGAGTCAATGTGGAGGCTATATACAGGGGGTACCGGTACAGAGTCAATGTGGAGGCTATATACAGGGGGTACCGGTACCRAGTCAATGTGTGAGGTACAGGTTTGTCGAGGGAATTTGTGCATGTAGGTTAAACAGAAGATCATTCTTTTATAACCAGAATTGTTTTGAATAGTTGAAACTCATTTACTGTATTTCTACACCATAAAAAACAACACATTACATTAGGAGAACAGCAATATGAAATAAAAAATGACCCCAGCCATTAACATTTTTTGGATGATGTAGGTTCATTCACCAGTTTATCTACAGTGCATTGGGAGAGTATTCAGTCCCCTTGACTACAGTGCATTGGGATTCATTCAGTCCCCTTGACTTCTTCCACATTTCGTTACAGCCGGATTCTAAAATGGATGATATGGGTTGTTTTCCCTCATCATTCTAAACACAATACCTAATAACGACAAAGCAAAAACAGGTTTTTAGAATTTTTWGCAAATTTCAAAACAAAAAAAATTATAAATGAAATATCACATTTACATAACTATTTCTGCAAAATGACCTCCAGCAGGCCACAAATGTGCATGTGTCAGCATATGGTCTCACAAGGGGTCTGAGGATCTCATCTCGGTACCTAATGGYAGTCAGGCTACCTCTGGCGAGCACATGGAGGGCTGTGCGGCCCCCCAAAGAAATGCCACCCCACACCATGACTGACCCACCGCCAAACCGGTCATGCTGGAGGATGTTGCAGGCAGCAGACTAGGAAGAGCACTCTAGGAAGAGTCTTGGTGGTTCCAAACTTCTTACATTTAAAAATGATGGAGGCCACTGTGTTCTTGGGGACCTTCAGTAATGCAGAAATGTTTTGTTACCCTTCTACAGATSTGTGCCTCGACGCAATCCTGTCTYGGAGCTCTACAGACAATTCCTTCAACCTCATGTCTTGATTTTTGCTCTGACATGCACTGTCAACTGTGGGACCTTATATAGACAGGTGTGTGTGCCTTTCCAAATCATGTCCAATCAATTTAATTTACCACAGGTGGACTTCAATCAAGTTGTAGAAACATCTCAAGGATGATCAATGGAAACAGGATGCACCTGAGTTCAATTTCGAATCTCATAGCAAAAGGTCTGAATACTTATGTAAATAAAGTATTTCTGTTTTTTATTTATTTATACATATTCAACATTTTCAAAAAAAAACATTTTTCGCTTCATCATTATGGGGTACTGTGTGTAGATTGATGAGGAAAAATGTTAATTTAATCTATTTTAAAAAAATAAGGCTGTGTCTTTTGACACTATATAAATGAGTCATCCCGCAGTGTTTTGTCGTTATACCCTGATGAAGACAGCTTGTCTGTCGACACGTTGGACATTAAATATTTTTGCATCTGAGCTCCTGGAGTGTGCGACTCTCCTTTATTTTTTTAATTGTTCCACTCCGCTAGCCAGCACCTCTCCTAAACAGGTGTGCGTTTCTTCCGCCTCTAAAAAAATAAGGCTGTAACATACCAAAATATGGAGAAAGTAAGGGGTCTGAATACTTTCCSAATGCATTGTACAAACACATAGCCTATAAGCTATATAATTGTAACGTTATACCCCTGATATGAGAAATGATTCACACTGACATGTAGCATCAGCGACTGTAATGATGATTTGCATAAAATATCGACTCTTTACATAGATACAGTATATATTTTTTCAAATTAAATAGTGTTCACATTTTGTATTCCTAGGCATTACTAATMAATCTCTGCACAAACAGACATCAATGGAGGACACAGATGATATTATTTTCACATTATCTATGAATTATTAGAATATTATATACAATTCTGTATTGATAACAGTGATGTAGTGGTAAAGCCTAAGTGAGCGCCACATCACTGTCTGTCTCTGTAGCCTACTCTCTGTAAAGTAAAGTTATTATGAAAACTTAGTAGCCTATGTTTTTGGTCCTGCCGAGGTAAGCTTTTTACTTCCTCCTTCTAGCTTGGTCAGTAATACCAGTTGTGCAGTCATTCTCCAAAAGTCCGTTTTTTGTTTGTTTTGTCGGGATGTCTGTAGACACAGCAGGCGTCGCGGGACGGTTTTAAAAGTTACCACCCATGACTATATTTGTTAGTGACAGACATGGTTGTTGCATTTGTATGATCTTAGTCCTGTATGCTTCACTAAGTGAATATGTGATAAAAAAAAACAGGTGCCTTTTTTCATCTCGTAAACACACAGCAGCGTCTCTTGTAAAACCTACTTGATCCGATTCCAAAATGGGATAGTTCGTTTTACGCGCGAGATGACAGACAGCTGTTTGAGAGAGCGGTGAATGTTGCTCCTAAAAAGTCAAATTCCGGGGAGGAAAAATCTGACCGGACGCAGGCGAACATAATGGACCAACTACTGGTCACGATTCCACTAGTTTCGCAAAGAGGCGCGATTAGAAACTCATTCAGATCAATAATGTAAACGTCCTGAGCTTTGATCAACGATGAGAGCAATATTAATAAATTGCCCCGTAATATACACTGCTCAAAAAAATAAAGGGAACACTTAAACAACACAATGTAACTCCAAGTCAATCACACTTCTGTGAAATCAAACTGTCCACTTAGGAAGCAACACTGATTGACAATAAATTTCACATGCTGTTGTGCAAATGGAATAGACAACAGGTGGAAATTATAGGCAATTAGCAAGACACCCCCAATAAAGGAGTGGTTCTGCAGGTGGTGACCACAGACCACTTCTCAGTTCCTATATCATTGCTTTCCTGGCTGATGTTTTGGTCCTTTTGATGCTGGCGCGTGTCTCACTCTAGTGGTAGCATGAGACGGAGTCTGAGATGAGATCCTCAGACCCCTTGTGAGACCATATGCTGTGCGGTTGCGCCTGGGTTCATCCTAATGCAAGACAATGCTAGACCTCATGTGGCTGGAGTGTGTCAGCAGTTCCTGCAGAGGAAGGCATTGATGCTATGGACTGGCCGCCCGTTCCCAGGCCTGAATCCAATTGAGCACATCTGGACATCATGTCTCGCTCCTCACCAACGCACGTTGCACCACAGACTGCCAGGAGTTGGCGCGATGCTTTAGTCCAGGTCTGGGGGAGATCCTCAGGAGACATCTGCCACCTCTCAGAGCATGCCCAGGCTTGTAGGGAGGTCATACAGGCACGTGAGGCCACACACACTACTGAGCCTCATTTGACTTGTTTTAAGACATTACATCAAAGTTGGATCAGCCTGTAGTGTGTTTTTCCACTTTAATTTTGAGGTGACTCCAAATCCAGACCTCCATGGGTTGATAAATTTGATTTCCATTATCATTTTTGTGTGATTTGTTGTCAGCACATTCAACTATGTAAAGAAAAGTATTTAATAAGAATTTTCATTCATTCAGATCTAGGATGTGTTTTTATTGTTCCCTTTATTATTTGAGCAGTGTATGTTATTATTGTGTACAATTATACAGTGGGAGAACAAGTTTTGAAACACTGCGATTTTGCAGGTTTTCCTACTTACAAAGCATGTAGAGGTCTGTAATTGTATCATAGGTACACTTCAACTGTGAGAGACGGAATCTAAAACAAAAATCCAGGAAATCACATTGATGATTTTAAGTAATTAATTTGCATTTATTGCATGACATAAGTATTTTGATCAACCCTCACAAACCAGTAAGATTCCGCTTCACAGACCTGTTAGTTTTCTGTTAGAAGCTCCTGTTCTCCACTCATTACCTGTATTAACTGCACCTGTTTGAAACTGTACCTGAATAAAAGACACCTGTCCACACACTCAATCAAACAACAGACTCCAACTTCCACAATGGCCAAGACCCAGAGAGCTGTGTAAGGAGATCAGGGATAAAAATTGTAGACCTGCACAAGGCTGGATGGGCTACAGGACAATAGCAAGCAGGATAGTGAGAAGGCAACAACTGTTGGCGCAATTATTAGAAAATGGAGAAGTTCAAAATGACGGTCAATCACCTCGGTCTGTGGGCTCCATGCAAGATCTCACCTCCTGGGGCATCAATGATCATGAGAAGGTGAGGGATCAGCCCAGAACTACACGGCAGGACCTGGTCAATAACCTGAAGAGAGCTGGGACCACAGTCTCAAAAAGAAAACCATTAGTAACACACTACGCCTCATGGATTAAAATCCGCAGCGCACGCAAGGCCCCTGCTCAAGGCCAAGCGCATGTCCAGCGTCTGAGAGTTTGCCAATACCATCTATGGAATGATACCAGAGGAGGTGGGGAGATTCATGTGGTCTGATGAGACAAATAGAGCTTTTTGTCTCAAACTCCACTCGCCGTTGTTTGAGGTGAAGAAGAAGATGAGATACAACCGCAAGAGACACCATCCAACCGTGAAGCATGGAGGTGGAACATCATTCTTTGGGATGCTTTTCTGCAAAGGGGAACAGGCAGACTCAGCGTATTGAGGGGAGATGATGGGCCATGTATGCGAGATTTGGCCAACAACCTCCTTCCCTCAGTAAGAGCATGAGATGGGTCGTGGGCTGGGTCTTCCAGCATGACAACGGACCCGAAAACACAGCCAGGCAACTAAGGAGTGGCTCCGTACAGAAGCATCTCAAGTCCTGGAGTGGCCTAGCCAGTCTCCAGCCTGAACCCCATAGAACATCTTCGAGGCGAAGGCTGAACATCGTATTGCCCAGGGACACCCCGAGAACTCTGAAGGATCTGGAGAAGGTTACTGAGAGGAGTGGGCCAAAATCCATGCTGCAATGTGTGTGCAAAACCTGTCAAGAACTACAAAGGAATAACTATCTCTAAGTGCAAACAAACGGTTTTGTGTACAAATATTTAAGTTTCTGCTTTTCTGATGTATCAAATATCTACTGATATGGCCAATAAAATGCAAATTAATTACTTTAAATCATACAATTGTGATTTTCTGGATTTTGTTTTAGATTCCTCTCCATATTTGATTGTACCTATTGATAAAAAATAACAGACCCTCTACATGCTTGTAAGTAGGAAAACTGCAAAATCGGCAGGTGTATCAAATACTTGTTCTCCCACTGTATATATTTTTTAGATAATGTATTTACGTATATGAGATATATATATGATATCTGTCATGTACCTGGATAGTACAGGACTTATGGGTATTGTCAGATATGTACTCGAATGGGTATGGTATGGGTATGTTATGGGTATTATATGTAGTGATGGA
>NW_019947649.1:9343-18763 GCF_002910315.2 Salvelinus sp. IW2-2015
TTAAAAAGTGCATATTGCTTTAGGACTGTATTAGAATAAAAGTAAAAGTTGTCAGCAATATAAATAATAAAGTAAAGTACAGATACCCTTTCAAAGTACAGAATACAACCGGTATGATGCATTTTGCATCCTATGATGCAAAACGCAAAACACAGCATCATATGATGCAAAATGCATCTTACCGGCTGTATTTCTCTACTACATATATCATGAAAACTTCATTGCTGACATGCAAAACATTTTAGGACTATATCAACAATGGGCTAATGAAACAAATACCAAGATATAGTTTAAGTAGTACTTCAAAGTATTTTTACTTAGTTACTTTACACCACTGCATAATATGCTCATAAAGCTTTTGGACAACTACKTCCCCCAGGCTAGACAGCAGTGTGGTCTAGAGGGAAGAACATCCATWGTTGTTTTTTATTTWAAAAAATGCTTTTCGCCRATTGTGCCTATTAAAGACAACCCCTGGTGCTCCGGTTCGAATACCTGATGGGTGTTGACTCCCGTCCCCCGTTCCATTGACTCACCAGCTAGGTCGGTCCTGGAGATCCCCGCCAGTCCCTCATACAGGCCTTTGATTGGGTTCTCCCCTGCGATGACTACTCRATGCAGCCAGATCAGCAACATACGGTGCCCATGCTCCTTGAAGCTCTTTGTACCTAACATATGTGAATGTCATAAGAGAGTTATCATATAAAATAGGTGGGKTACAATAAGGACAGTTCTGGGCTTAAGTGCCTTGCTCAAGGGCACAKCGGCAGGAGATGGTACCTGAGATCTGTCAATTAACCCTCTAGGTTGAACCAGCAACCCTCTGGCTACTGGTCAGCCTCTCTAACCTGAAGGCTACCTGCCCMCCCAGGCTGCTAACTCCTTATTCCTTAGGCTCTTTGGTGTTTACAGATCTGAAGGAATCATATGAATGTAAGCAATATGGCGGATGCTCCCTTAAAATCAGATAGATCAGCTAGATGGAAAAATCTCATTTTCACTTAGACCTATGTGATTGCTTCAGATCTGAAAATTACAACGAGTTAGGGGCTGGGGGTTATTTCTAGACCAAGCCATTGCTTCACCTGTCCACTGCTGCTCTATGGAGCGTATGTGGGCATCCGTGAAGCCCCAGTGCTGTGCGAGGCTCTTCCACTCCCCGCGGGATAGGTCTTTGGTGGCCAGCCTCCACGTGACAGAGCGCAGGTGCTGGGTRTCCACCTGGTGGTCCTGCTTAAAGCTCAGCTGCTTCCCCAGCCACGAATCACCATCGCTGATCACGTTGTCCTGGTACACAAAGAAAGGGTGTGTGTTTGAGATTGACTGCATTGCAGTTGGGCTGCGAAGCAGACTGCTATTTGATTCTGAAATGCTAAAACACTCATCCCGGAATCGTGATGATCTGGTACAGCTGRGAAGCCCTAAAGTAGTCYATCTCAACATGCACCAAGTAGAGCTGCAGGCGCTACCTTGKAGTTCAATGATGGAAAGAGTTTTTACATTTGCGTTTAAATATGAACCTACCTTTTCCCACTTGTAAAACCGGTCTGCTTTGATGATCATGTCCACTAAGATGACATTGTTTCCTCTGGCTGCCACCTCCAGAGAAGTCTTCCCCTGCTGAGAMTACCAACACACAGCCACAACACTGGATTCAATCACACACAGTACATCACCTGGTCCTGGGTCCTGTTCTTTAGCACTAACTCACCTGGGTCCTGTTCTTTAGCACTAATTCACCTGGGTCCTGTTCTTTAGCACTAACTCACCTGGTCCTGTTCTTTAGCACTAATTCACCTGGGTCCTGTTCTTTAGCACTAATTCACCTGGGTCCTGTTCTTTAGCACTAATTCACCTGGGTCCTGTTCTTTAGCACTAATTTCACCTGGGTCCTGTTCTTTAGCACTAATTCACCTGGGTCCTGTTCTTTAACACTAATTCACCTGGGTCCTGTTCTTTAGCACTAATTCACCTGGGTCCTGTTCTTTAGCACTAATCACCTGGTCCTGTTCTTTAGCACTAATTCACCTGGGTCCTGTTCTTTAGCACTAATTCACCTGGGTCCTGTTCTTTAGCATAATTCACCTGGGTCCTGTTCTTTAGCAGTAATTCACCTGGTTCCTGTTCTTTAGCACTAATTCACCTGGGTCCTGTTCTTTAGCACTAATTCACCTGGGTCCTGTTCATTAGCACTAATTCACCTGGGTCCTGTTCTTTAGCACTAACTCACCTGGGTCCTGGGTCCCGTTCATTAGCACTAATTCACCTGGGTCCTGTTCTTTAGCACTAACTCACCTGGGTCCTGTTCTTTAGCACTAATTCACCTGGGTCCTGTTCATTAGCACTAATTCACCTGGGTCCTGTTCTTTAGCACTAATTCACCTGGGTCCTGTTCTTTAGCACTAATACCTGGGTCCTGTTCTTTAGACTAATTCACCTGGGCCCTGTTCTTTAGACTAATTCACCTGGGTCCAGTTCATTTAGCACTAATTCACCTGGGTCCTGTTCTTTAGCACTAATTCACCTGGGTCCTGTTCTTTAG
This sequence comes from Salvelinus sp. IW2-2015, assembly GCF_002910315.2. Taxonomy (NCBI): domain Eukaryota; kingdom Metazoa; phylum Chordata; class Actinopteri; order Salmoniformes; family Salmonidae; genus Salvelinus; species Salvelinus sp. IW2-2015. The sequence continues at coordinate 11,886 of NW_019947649.1, forward strand.
CACTAATTCACCTGGGTCCTGTTCTTTAGCACTAATTCACCTGGGTCCTGTTCTTTAGCACTAATTCACCTGGGTCCTGTTCTTTAGCACTAATTCACCTGGGTCCTGTTCTTTAGCACTAATTCACCTGGGTCCTGTTCTTTAGCACTAATTCACCTGGGTCCAGTTTTAGCAGCTAATTCACCTGGGTCCAGTTCTTTAGCACTAATTCACCTGGGTCCAGTTCTTTAGCACTAATTCACCTGGGTCCTGTTCTTTAGCACTAATTCACCTGGGTCCAGTTTCATTAGCACTAATTCACCTGGGTCCTGTTCTTTAGCACTAATTCACCTGGGTCCTGTTCTTTAGCACTAATTCACCTGGGTCCTGTTCTTTAGCACTAATTCACCTGGGTCCTGTTCTTTAGCACTAATTCACCTGGGTCCTGTTCTTTAGCACTAATTCACCTGGGTCCTGTTCTTTAGCACTAATTCACCTGGGTCCTGTTCTTTAGCACTAATTCACCTGGGTCCTGTTCTTTAGCATCAATTACCTGGGTCCTGTTCTTTAGCACTAATTCACCTGGGTCCTGTTCTTTAGCACTAATTCACCTGGGTCCTGTTCTTTAGCACTAATTCACCTGGGTCCTGTTCTTTAGCACTAATTCACCTGGGTCCTGTTAATTAGCACTAATTCCTGGGTCCTGTTCATTAGCACTAATTCACCTGGGTCCTGTTCATTAGCAGTAATTCACCTGGGTCGTGGGTCCTGTTCATTAGCAGTAATTCACCTGGGTCGTGGGTCCAGTTCATTAGCACTAATTGGGGGGAAACAGTGAAATAGAGGTACTACCTAAACTTGTCTAATAAAAAATACCTGTTATTGTTTTCTGTTGCAAAATGTTTATCTCCGGTGTGCTCTGATTAACAGGATCCTGGCATAGTCTTCAGACTGGAATTCAATAATGCTTGAGCCCTTTAAACACACGCTAACGGGAATAGGGGAAATGATTTCATTAAACCAGTGAGACACTGGGTGGTCCCATACTACACAAAGAGCCCATGAGATGTTAACCTAGTCTCAGGGCTATTACCCACAGGAGGAAGCGTCTGCTGTGCCAGACTGATGAGATTTGAAAATAGAAGCGTTCTTAGAAATTGTGTTTAAGTGTGTTGGGATGTCTGACGTTAAATGTTTGTATTATATGAGATTAGTTATTTTAAAAACACAGCATTGTTTCAATGCAATTTTACCATCAAGGAAAATGAAGTTGACATTATTGAATCTTTATTGCAAGTGTCACTGTAAGTGAAACACGTTATCTGTATTGATACGATTTAGATACCATTTCTTCAGTGATTGATACCCTCAATGAGTTTGCCAACCACATTGGAAATTAGATAACACATTTAAAGAGGTTTTTATCCACACTTTATTAACAATCCATTACAACTCCCACATACAGGCGCTCTTGTTTGCTCCGCCATGTTTTAATGGATCACTTCACTTCTAAAGGTAAATAAAAAACAAGAATAAAAAATGACCCTTTAAAATTAGATTCCAATCAATACCTTATCCAGTAGTTTGAGGTTAACCCCAGCTATGAGGATCATCTCAGCGATGTCCTGTCTTCCATGCTCTGCTGCGATGTGCAGGGCTGTCTGGAGCCTCTGTAAGGAAGGAGGGAGGGAGAGAGGGAAGGGGGGAGAAAAAAGAAGGAGAAAGAACGAGAGAGTGAGACAGAAAAAGAGAGAGGAAAAGAAAGAGATAGACGAATTAGGTCATTAGTGTTACAAGTGTTATGGCAGTATACTGTACAGTAGCCTTCTGTTCTATGGTCTTTACCTCAATGCTAATGTAAAACAACGTCAAACACAGATCCCAGCCAACTCATGATGGGTTATCACGCAACACGATGACTCAGAATCGATACAGACACTTTAAGGTACACGATGCACCGTTGGCCTAACAAATCATGGAATGCATTGCATAGAATGTTTACATACAGTAAGGTGATTACGTAACGCCCATAGAGAGTGGAAACATTACTCACATTGTCAGATATGTCCAGGTCACATTCAGCATCTATTAGCAGCCGTACCACCTCAGTGTGGTTGTGGAGCACGGCCATGTGAAGAGGGGATGTGTGTTGCTGTTCAAAACACAAGGTCAAATTAGATACACATTGATGGTTACCACATACAACAGATGCCACGTAAATAATAATAATTTGTTACATTTGTAAAGCGCTTTTCATTATGCAAGAATAATCTCAAAGTGCATAAAATGAAATATAAACTAGGAAATACAGTAAAATATATTTTTAATGATAATATAACGAACAAGACATTTCAAAATATATAACAATATATGAAAACAACAATAGGAGTCTAGGAATGAGGGTAGTCCAGCCGACAGAGATGAGTCTTAAGGCCTGCTTTAGGAACGAGGGTAGTCCAGCCGACAGAGATGAGTCTTAAGGCCTGCTTTAGGAACGAGTGTAGTCCAGCCGATAGAGATGAGTCTTAAGGCCTGCTTTAGGAACGAGGGTAGTCCAGCCGACAGAGATGAGTCTTAAGGCCTGCTTTAGGAACGAGGGTAGTCCAGCCGATAGAGATGAGTCTTAAGGCCTGCTTTAGGAACGAGGGTAGTCCAGCCGATAGAGATGAGTCTTAAGGCCTGCTTTAGGAACGAGGGTAGTCCAGCCGAAGAGATGAGTCTTAAGGCCTGCTTTAGGAACGAGGTAGTCCAGCCGACAGAGATGAGTCTTAAGGCCTGCTTTAGGAACGAGGGTAGTCCAGCCGACAGAGATGAGTCTTAAGGCCTGCTTTAGGAACGAGGGTAGTCCAGCCGACAGAGATGAGTCTTAAGGCTGCTTTTAAGGAACGAGGGTAGTCCAGCCGACAGAGATGAGTCTTAAGGCCTGCTTTAGGAACGAGGGTAGTCCAGCCGACTTAAGGCCTGCTTTAAATGCTTTAAACTTAAGGCCTGCTTTAAACTTAAGGCCTGCTTTAAACTTAAGGCCTGCTTTAAATGCACCACCAGTCTGAGCAGCTTTGAGATTGTCATTGAGGGAGTTCCAGAGGTGTGGTACGTGGGAGGAACAAAGAGGTGTAATGAGTTTGCACTCAAAAAGACGTTGCATAATGCTTACTTCATTATTCAATGTGTTTTATAATGTTCACTGCATCAGGAACAGCTTACACAGACGGGTATTCAGTAAGAACCCATTACACCTCTCTGTTTGTCTGAATTGGCGGGTTTTACGCACCAGCCAAGCTTCTGGCAGAGTGCGATGGTTCTCTTTTGATTAGTGGTACGTGGGAGGAAAAGGCCTGTTGTACTGTAGCTTGTGGTCTTGTTTCAGACACAAACTAAAACAAAGATCTATAGAGAGAACCTATTCTGCACTGAGCCACTGAAAAAACACCTTTTGTGTCTTGGGCGGATCCAGCGGTCTAAGCTGCTGCCTCCAGGACCCTACTGCTGCAGCATGGGTTTAAAACGAGCAAACTAGCATGTCAGAACACCTGTTTACTGACTCTCTCTATCCAATACAACACACATATGAGAGGAGTGGGACTGCCCTACTCCTTAAATTAAATAAATAAAACACTTTTACTGAAAACGTAAAACATCAATATAGGACATGCACTGAATTATACAAACAAATGTGGCACCAATTCTCTGAGTTGTAAAAAGTTAGGAAAAAGAGAAAGTGGAAAGCGGACATGGTGCAGATGCTGAACCCTACTGGTGTATTCTGAGCTGTTGGGCTTAACTAAAAGACCTGGCTGTTCACTATTGTAGTTTGAAAGAGGCGCTAACCAAGTTGCAATAAGTGCTACCAACTATTCGTACAGAGGAGCTAACCGATGCACAAACTAGTGTAGTATGTACAGTATGGTTGAAGGTTGGCTTGTATACTCACGCCATCCACCGTGTCTGTGTTGACGCCCGCCTGCAGCAGCAGACTGGTCTCCCTCTCAAAGCCGTGCTGGGCCACGTAGTGGAGGGCATTCATATTCTTCTGCACAGACAACAACATAGTGGGACAGGTCACAGTTCAGACTCACTGACGTACCTCTCAGTCTCACACATTAGTTGGCACTTTGACATTATACCTGTAATGAAATGTGCTATAGAAATATGATCAATGAATATTATCTATCTATCCATCTCAGATTCAGTCTTAAATGTAAATGTGATAATCAGGTACCACTTTAAACTAATTACAATTTACTCAACAACGTCTTTAGAAACCCTTTCTAAGACATATTTAGATGCTTAAAAATCATGTATTATCATCCGTGCCTGTCTCTGCAAGAGTTTTAACATCATTGTCTTGGAGAGAATGTCCCAGTCAGAGCATAGGAAGCACCACTTCTAGGTGGTCCTCTGCCCATACGTTTACAGCTATATGAATATATAGATGAACGCTCTATAAAGCCTTATAGTTCATTGAAAGTTGACCCTTACGTTTGTCAGCGCGTTGACATTACAGCAGCCTCCAGCAGTAGTTTGACACATTCATAGTGACCTCCGTCAGAGGACAGGTGCAGAGGTGTCAGTCCGTCCTGGAGAACCAAATATCACGTCACAACAAGCCTCCATCAGCTTTACATTCTATCAACAGAATAGAGAATAATCAACCATATAAAATAGAACAAGTAGCAGTAACCCTAATTGTTATTATAGTAAAATAGAATTTGTTATTTCCTGGCAAAATAAAGGTTTAAAAGCAAAACATAAATGAATAGTAAACTTTTTCTCTCATCATTATCCCTATAAAGTGAAGCAGGAACCACGACAGCTAAAATGCATGGAATATAAAATATAGTTTCTGGGCTGCTTTTAACTCCACACCACACCTGACACAGTGACAATATGTTCTTTACTCACTATGTTTCTCGTCCAATGTCCACTCTGTCTCAACTAACTTATGCAGGACCTCTTTATGTCCATGCTTGGCTGCTAGATGGATGGCCATGTTTTCATCCTATACAATATATAAAAACACATCAAAGACATCATGTTATATTTACATGATACATCTTAGTTACACCACACACATGAAAAGTAATGTAAACGCGTTTTCCAAAGGTGTTTAAAGTTCATGTTTACTCTCTCGCTACTGTAGCACTAGCCTAATCATGTATTCACCTATAAGTGTGTGTGTGCACATGTGTCAACGTCTGTACCTACCTTATCCTTGAGGCGTGAGTACACCCATACCGATGAGGAATCAACCACCTCTAGTTGTCCATGTTCTGCAGCCAGGTGAAATGCTGTCTTCCAGACTGACAGTAAAACAGGGAGTGAGGGATTAATTATAAGAAGACAGTAACAGAATGACAACATCACAGTATGACCAAATGACACGAATGACAATATGACAAATTACAGTATGAAAGTATGACAGTATGGAATAACAGAGTGTCTTCTGTTCTGCCCCAAACAGGACTCAACTCATAACCTCCTGCACAAACACACAACCACGTTTAGCCAACAGAGCAAGGGACTAGTCTGTCACTCTGTAAGCGACAGTTGCTGTTGGGGGGGGGGGGGGGTTGACATCCTAGTAACACATCTAACATGGCACAGGATAAATAATAGGTAGCATAGTAAACCCTCAAGGTATCTGTTGTGCACAGAGGGTGGTGATACTGCATTAATCAATCTTTAAAGTAAACAAGATTTTTTAAATTGTGTCATCATCAATTTTCCTTGTAAATCCTGTACCAGGCAGGGTTGAGAGTAAACACCACACAGGAGAGTATAAGGAAAGGAAAGCCCTAGGACAGTACTGGGAAAGTCCTGGTAAGGAAAGCACTCCCAGGAAAATACAACAAGTTCAAGAATTTGCTAGGAAAGGTCTTTGAAAGAACTAGGAAAGGCAGAAAGCGTGCTAGTAAGAAACAGTAATGTGGTGTGGGCAGTCACATTGTCCACCCGGTCCAGCAGTACGTCCTCTACTAGGTCCTCCATGATGAACTCCAGCACTCTGCTATGACCCCGCTGGGCGGCACAGTGCAGCAGACCCAGCCCATTCTGACAGAGACGGATACATAACATATTATAAGGCTTATTAATACAAAAATGAATTATAAGACAGAAATGACTGAAAGCCGCCTCAAGTGGTGGGATCTGGAAAAACTTGCCCGAACCGAGTGAGATGGAGTACATTTGTCAATGGCCTATGCTCCTCATAGGAGCCAAAGGCTAAGTCAAGTAAGTCAGTCAATTATTAGGACATATAAATCAACTTAAGAGCATTATATTTGCAAGCTTAAGGCGCAATATGCAGAAACTGCTCCGCATTGCCTGATGCTAAAATTCAAAATGTTGGTGATAGTTGTTTTTCAAATTAAACTCTTTATGACAATGATCATTCTTTGAGGTGCTAATTACACCATAACACACTGGTCTGACACAACCCTGCAAAACACATTATGCTGGCTTGCAAAGTGATGTGTAAGTTTTTGAGGAATCCAGCCGAGAAAGGATATCCAAAATTGACTGCTGGGGTAGAGAGTTTGATTAATGAGACGTAAATCATCTAAACTGGAACAGCCATCTCAGTAACTGGTGCAATAAGTCCAACTGCTAACAGATTGGGTTAGTTCAGAAAAATGTAGCATAAGATTCATCAACAAACAATTCTGAAAAGCAACCTGCAGGGAAATATGAAGATGATAGGTTTGGTTTTGAGCAAACATGAATTTAATTTTACTCAACAAGCTTGTTCAAATTCAGCCAACTTCGAGCAGTATTTGTTGAGTGATCAAACTTGAACACATAGCTCAACTTCTTGTCCTTTTGAAGTCCACCCCTCAAGAGTGCCCCTGATTAAGCAATTGGTTAAGTTGGATTTCTTTTGTGTGCATAGGCGCTAAATA
>NW_019947649.1:19688-30004 GCF_002910315.2 Salvelinus sp. IW2-2015
TAGCCTACATCTCTGCCCTCATATATAATATATACAGGATTATGTAGCCTACATCTCTGCCCATATATAATATATACAGGATTAATGTAGCCTACATCTCTTGCCTCATATATAATATATACAGATTATGTACTACATCTCTGCCTCATATATAATATATACAGGATTATGTAGCCTACATCTCTGCCTCATATATAATAATACAGGATTATGTAGCCTACATCTCTGCCTCATAATAATATATACAGGATATGTAGCCTACATCTCTGCCTCATATATAATATAACAGGATTATGATACTACATCTCTGCCTCATATATAATATATACAGGATATGTAGCCTACATCTCTGCTCATATTAATATATACAGGATTATGTAGCCTACATCTCTGCCTCATAATAATATATAACAGGATTATGTAGCCTACATCTCTGCCTTCATATATAATTATATACAGGATTATGTAGCCTACACTACTGCCTCATATATAATATATACAGCGCCTTCAGAAAGTATTACCCCTTGACTTATTACAAATGTTGTTGTTTTAAAGCCTGATATTCAACATGGATGAAATTGTTGCTTTTTTTCACCCATCTTAACACAAAGTGTTCACCCCCATAACGCCGAAGTGAAAACATGTTTTTAGAAAATGTTGCTAATTTATTGTTAATTAAATACAAAAAGATCAAATTAACATAAGTGTTCACACCCATGAGTCAAACATGTTAGAATCACACCGAGCAACACCTGATTGTACAATATTTGCACATTATTATTGAAAGATTCTTCAAGCTCTGTCAAGTTGGTTGTTGATCATTGCTACACAGCCAGTTTCAAGTCTTTCCTATAGATTTTCAAGCCGATTTAAGTCAAAGCTGTAACTACAGTAGCCACTCAGGAAACATTCAATGTGTGTCTGTGGTACAGCTCCAGTGTATATTTGGCCTTGTGTTTTAGGTATATGTCCTGCTGAAAGGGGAATTTGTCTCTCAGTGTCACGTGTGCTCCCTCTCCGGCCTCTAGGTCACCAGGCTGTCTGTTATGGGCGCACACCTGTCACCATTTTATTAAAACACTCACTCCCTGAACTTGCTTCCCGACTCTCAGCGCACATCGTTACACCCAGTGACTTAGCCAGGTTTTCTTCTGGGATTGTGCCTGCGCTTAACTTCATTCTGTTTTCTTTTTATTTAAATAACTCCCCAGTCCTTGCCTATGACAAGCATACAGTGCCTTGCAAAAGTATTCATCCTCCTTGGCATTTTTCCTATTTGTTGCATTACACAACGTGTAATTTAAATAGATTTTTATTTGGATATCATGTAATGGACATTCACAAAAATAGTCCAAATTGGGGAAGTGAAATTTAAAAAATAACCTGTTTCAAAAAAAATACAAAAAAATTAAAAAATGAAAAGTGGTGCGTGCATATGTATTCACCCCCTTTTCTATGAAGCCCCTAAATATGATCTGGTGCAACCAATTACCTTCAGACGTCACATAATTAGTTAAAATAAAGTCCACCTGTGTGCAATCTAAGTGTCACATGATCTGTCACATGATCTCAGTATATATACACCTGTTCTGAAAGGCCCCAGAGTCTGCAACACCACTAAGCAAGCGGCACCACCAAGCAAGCGGCACCATGAAGACCAAGGAGCTCTCCAAACAGGTCAGGGACAAAGTTGTGGAGAAGTATAGATCAGGGTTGGTTATAAAAACTATCTGAAACTTTGAACATCCCACGGAGCACCATTAAATCCATTTTTTTAAATGAAAGAATATGGCACCACAACAAACCTGCCAAGAGAGGGCCGCCCACCAAAACTCACAGACCAGGCAAGGAGGGCATTAATCAGAGAGGCAACAAAGAGAACAAAGTTAACCCTGAAGGAGCTGCAAAGCTCCACAGCGGCGATTGGAGTATCTGTCCATAGGACCACCTTAAGCCGTGCACTCCACAGAGCTGGCTTTACGGAAGAGTGGCAAAAAAAGCCATTGCTTAAAGAAAAAAATAAGTAAACACGTTTGGTGTTTGCCCGAAAGGCATGTGGGGAGACTCCCCAAACATATGGAAGAAGGTACTCTGGTCGGATGAGACTAAAATTGAGCTTTTGGCCATCAAGGAAAACGCTATATCTGGCGCAAACCCAACACCTCGCATCACTCTGAGATACAAAACGATATCAAAACCGCCATCGATAAAAGACAGTACTGTGCAGCCATCTTCATCGACCTGGCCAAGGCTTCGACTCTGTCACTCCACTGTATTCTTATCGGTAGACTCAACAGCCTTGGTTTCTCTAATGATTGCCTCACCTGATTCACCAACTACTTCTCAGATAGAGTTCAGTGTGTCAAATCGGAGGGCCTGTTGTCCAGACCTCTGGCAGTCTCTATGGGGGTACCACCGGGTTAAATTCTCGGGCCGACTCTTTTCTCTGTATATATCAATGATGTCGCTCTTGCTGCTGGTGTTTCCTTGATCCACCTCTACGCAGACGACACCATTCTGTAACATCTAGCCCTCTTTGGACACTGTGTTAACTAACTAACCTCCAAACGAGCTTCAATGCCATACAACACTCCTTCTGTGGCCTCCAACTGCTCTTAAACGCTAGTAAAACTAAATGCATGCTCTTCAACCGATCCCTGCTCGCACCCGCCCGCCCGACTTGCGTCATTACTCTGGACGGTTCTGACTTAGAATATGTGGACAACTACAAATACCTAGTGTCTGGCTAGACTGTAAACTCTCCTTCCAGACTCATATTAAGCATCTCCAATCCAAAATTAAATCTAGAATCGGCTTCCTTTTTCACAACAAAGCCTCTTTCACTCACACTGCCAACCATACCCTCGTAAAACTGACTATCCTACCGAACCTCGACTTCGGCGATGTAATTTACCAAAATAGCCTCCAACACTCTACTCAGCAAATTGGATGCAGTGTATCACAGTGCCATCCGTTTGTCACCAAAAGCCCCATATACCACCCACCACTGCGACCTGTATGCTCTCATCGGCTGGCCATCGCTACATATTTCGGCTGACCCACTGGCTCCAGGTCATCTATAAGTCTTTGCTAGGTAAAGCTTGTCCTTATCTCAGCTCACTGGTCACCATAACAAACACCCACCCGTAGCACGCGCTCCAGCAGGTATACTCATTGGTCATCCCCAAAGCCAACAACTCCTTTGGCCGCCTTTCCTTCCAGTTCTCTGCTGCCAATGACTGGAACGAATTGCAAAAATCGCTGAAGTTGGAGACTCTAATAACTTCAATAACTTTAAACATCAGCTATCTGAGCAGCTAACCGATCGCTGCGCTGTACACAGCCCATCTGTAATAGCCCATCCAACTACCACCTCATCCCCAATGGTTTTTATTACTTTTTTTGCTCTTTTGCACACCAGTATTTCTACTTGCACAACATCATCTGCACATCTATCACTCCAGTGTTAATTTGCTAAATTGTAATTACTTCGATACTATGGCCCTATTTATTGCCTTACCTCGCACACACTGTTATATGATTTTTCATATGTGTTATGATTGTACTTTTGTTTATCCCATGTGTAACCTGTGTTGTTTTTTGTCGTACTGCTTTGCTTTATCTTGGCCAGGTCGCAGTTGTAAATGAGAACTTGTTCTCAACTGGCCTACCTGGTAAATAAAGGTTAAATAAATAAAAAATTAATACCCATCCCACAGTGAAGCGTAGTGTTGGCAGCATCATGCTGTGGAGATGTTTTTATCAACAGTGACTGGGAAACTTGTCAGAATTGAAGGAATGATGGATGGAGCTAAATATAGGGAAAATCTTATATTTCAGTCTTCCAGAGATTTGAGAGTTCACCATCCAGCAGGACAATGACCCTAAGCATACTGCTAAAGCAACACTCGAGTGGTTTAAGGGGAAACATTTAAATGTCTTGGAATGGCCTAGTCAAAGCCCAGACCTCAATCCAATGAGAATCTCTGGTATGACGTAAAGATTGCTGTACACCAATGGAACCCAACCGACTTGAAGGATCTGGAGAAGTTTTGCCTTAAAGAATAGGCAAAACTCCCAGTGGCTAGATGTGCCAAGCTTATAGAGACATATCACAAGAGACTTGTAGCTGTAATTGCAGTAAAAGGTGGATCTACAAAGTATTGACTTTGGGAGGGGTGAATAGTTATGCACGCTCAAGTTCAGTTTTTTTGTCTTATTTCTTGTTTGTTTCACAATAAAAATATTTTGCAGCTTCAAGGTGGTAGGCATGTTGTGTTGTGTTCACTCTGTCATTTAGGTTAGTATTGTGGAGTAACTACAATGTTGTTGATCCATCCTCAGTTTACTCCTATCACAGCCATTAAACTCTAACTGTAAAGTCACTATTGGCCTCATGGTGAAATCCCTGAGCGGTTTCCATCCTCTCCGGCAACGGAGTTAGGAAAGATGCCTGTATCTGCTCAAAAGGATATTCAATGTCTGCTTTTTTTACTCATCTACCAATAGGAGCCCTTCTTTGCAAGGCATTCGAAAATTTCCCTGGTCTTTGTCATTGAATCTGTGTTGGAAATTCACCGCTCGACTGAGGGACCTTACATATAATTGTATGTGTGGGGTAAAGAGAGGAGGTAGTCATTCAGAAATCATGTTAAACACTATTATTGCACACAGAGTGAGTCCATGCAATTGATTATGTGACTTGTTCAGCACATTTTTACTCCTGAACTTATTTAGGCTTGGGGGTTGAATACTTATTGACTTATTTTTTWAATTAATTTGTAAACATTTCTAAAAACATAATTACACTTTGACATTATGAGGTATTGTGTGTAGGCCAGTGACACAAAATCTCAATTTAATACATTTTAAATTCAGGCCGTAACACAACAAAATTTGGAAAAAGTCAAGGGGTGTGAATACTTTTTGAATGTAATGTATACAGTGCATTCGGAAAGTATTCAGACCACTTGATTTTTTCAAAATTTTGTTATGTTACAGCCTTATTCTAAAATGGATAAAATATTTTTTCCATCAATCTACACACAATATCCCATAATGACTAAGAAAAAACAGGGTTTTAGAATTGTTTTCAAGCTATGAGACTCGATATTGAGCTCAGGTGCATCCTGTTTCCATACAACTTGATTGGAGTCCACCTGTGGTAAATTCAACTTATTGGACATGATTTGGAAAGGCACACACCTGTCTATATAAGGTCCCACAGTTGACAGTGCATGTCAGAGCAAACATTTTCCATAGCGCTCCAAGACAGGATTGTGTCGAGGCACAGATCTGAGGAAGGGTACACCAAAACAATTCTGCAGCATTGAAGGTTCCCAACAACACAGTGGCCTCCATCAATCTTAAATGGAAGAAGTTTGGAACCACCAAGACTCTTCCTAGAGCTGGCCACCCAGCCAAACTGAGCAATCGGGGGAGAAGGGCCTTGGTCAGGGAGGTGACCAAGAACCCGATGGTCACTCTGACAGAGCTTCAGATTTCCTCTGTGGAGATGGGAGAACCTTCCAGAAGAACAACTATCTCTGCAGCACTCCAACAATCTGGCCTTTACGGTAGAGTGGCCAGACGGAAGTCACTCCTCAATAGAAGGTACAAGACAGTTCGCTTAGAGTTTGCAAAAAGGCACCTAAAGGACTCTCAGACCATGAGAAACAAGATTCTCTGGTCTGATGAAAACAAGATTGAACTCTTTGACCTGAATGCCAAGCATCATGTCTGGAGGAATCATGGCACCATCCCTACGGTGAAGCATGGTGGTGGCAGCATCATGCTGTGGGGATGTTTTCAGCGGCAGGGACTGGGAGACTAGTCAGGATCAAGAGAAAGAATAACGGAGCAAAGTACAGAGAGATCCTTGATGAAAACCTGCTCTATAGCGCTCAGGACCTCAGACTGGGGTGAAGGTTCACCTTCCAACAGCTCAACGACCCCAAGCACATAGCCAAGACAACGCAGGAGTGGCTTCGGGCAAATCTCTGAATGTCCTTGGGTGGCCAAGCCAGAGCCCGGGCTTGAACCTAATCTAACATCTCTGGAGAGACCTGAAAATAGCTGTGTAGCGACGCTCCCCATCCAACCTGACAGATCTTGAYARGATATGCAGAGAAGAATGGGAGAAACTCCCCAAATACAGGTGAGCCAAGCTTGTAGCGTCCTACCCAGAAGTCTCGAGGCTGTAATCGCTGCCAAAGGTGCTTCAACAAAGTACTGAGTAAAGGGTCTGAATACTTATGTAAATGTGATATTTCAGTTTTTTATTTCAAAATGTATAGAAACCTGTTTTTTCTTTGTCATTACAGGCTATTTTTGTGTAGATTGAAAAGTGATTAAAACATTTTGAATCCATTTTAGAATAAGGCAGTAACCTAACAAATGTTGAAAAAGTCAACGGGTCTGATACTTTAAGTTAATTTAGAATGTAGGCTACAATCTTATCTGTCTGTTGTAATTAAGAATATTGTAATAGCACAAGCAGGACGCAGTGCACACATTGCAGTGGCAAAACACATTATTCACCATTTAGACTGCCTGTCTGTCTGTGTCTTGCTTGTGTTTGATGAAATATTCATCATCACAGTCATTATAATGCCAGTGTCCTGAGACAAAGGGTGTTTACTGTGTGTGTGTGTGTGTGTGTGTGTGTGTGTGTGTGTGTGTGTGTGTGTGTGTGTGTGTGTGTGCGTGGCATACGTGTGAGTGTGTGTGCATGTGCGAGCATGCACTTTTGTGTGTGTCTGTGCAGAGAACCAGACAAGAACAACTGAGTAAGGTCATTTCTAGGACCCCCACGTCTACGGTGATGAATATGAGGTGTCTCTAACTGTTACCTCACTGTACACCCAAATGAACTGCATTACAGAGACAGACTTGTCTATGGGCTTATAAACAAAGGTGGGATGTTATGAGCAATTTTACACACAGCTCATTAGAAAATGCAGATCATGGCTGAGTAACTGCAATAAACTTTGTCAGGCCATAGACCACACATAAAATACTGTCTGTATGAGTGTAAGTATGAGTGCGTGTTTGTGATTGTCAGTGTGTGTGTAAGCATGAGTGTGAGTGTGAGTGTGTATGTGAGTGTGTGTTTGTGAGTGTGAGTGTGTGTGTAAGCATGAGTGTGAGTTGTGAGAGTGAGCGTGTGTGTGTATGTGAGTGTGTGTTTGTGAGTGTGAGTGTGAGCGTGAGCGTGTGTGTGAGTGTGTTTGTGAGTGTGAGTGTGTTTGTGAGTGTGAGTGTGTATGTGAGTGTGTGAGTGTAAGTGTGAGTGTGTGTGTGGAGTGTGAGTGTGAGCGTGTGTGTAAGTGTGAGTGTGGTTTGTGAGTGTGAGTGTGTGTGTATGTGAGTGTGTGAGTGTGAGTGTGTGTGTGAGCATGTGTGTGTGTGTGAGTGTGAGTGTGAGTGTGTACCTACACTGTCCTCCACATCCACCTCATTATTATGGTCTAGTAAAGACGTAGAGCCTGCTCGTTCCAGCCCCTGCCGCCCAATGCAGCGCTGTACGGCCTGCCTGTGGAGAGCGAGAGAGATAGGAGGAAAAGAGAGAAAACATCATGAGAATGGTGAGAGAGGGAGAAACAACATGATGGAGGAGAGAGAGAAACAACATGATAGAGGAGAGAAACCACATGATAGAGAGAGAAACAACATGATAGAGGAGAGAAACCACATGATAGAGAGGAGAGAAACCACATGATAGAGAGAGAACCATGATAGAGAGAGAAACAACATGATAGAGAGAGAAACAACATGATAGAGGAGAGAACAACATGATAGAGGGAGAAAAACATGATAGAGAGGAAAGCAAGAGAACAACATGATAGAGGAGAGAAACACATTATAGAGGAGAGAGAGAAACAACATGATAGAGGGAGAACAACATGATAGAGGGAGAGAGAAACAACATGATAGAGGAGAGAGAGAGAAACAACATGATAGAGAGAGGAGAGAGAAACAACATGATAGAGAGGAGAGAGAAACAACATGATAGAGAGGAGAGAGAACAACATGATAGAGAGGAGGAGAAGACACATGTAGAGAGGAGAGAGAAAACAACATGATAGAGAGGAGAGAGAAACAACATGATAGAGAGGAGAGAGAAACAACATGATAGAGAGGAGAGAGAAACAAACATGATAGAGAGGAGAGAGAGACAACATTGATAGAGGAGAGAGAGAAACAACATGATAGAGGAGAGAGAGAAACAACATGATAGAGGGAGGAGAACAACATGATAGAGAGGGAGAGAGAAACAACATGATAGAGGAGAGAGAGAAACAACATGATAGAGAGGAGAGAGAAAAACATGATCGGAGGAGAGAGGACAACATGATAGAGGAGAGAGAGAAACAACATGATAGAGGAGAGAGAGAAACACATGATAGAGGGAGAGAGAGAACAACATGATAGAGAGGAGAGAGAGAAACAACATGAAGAGGAGAGAGAGAAACAACATGATAGAGAGGAGAGAGAAACAACATGATAGAGAGGAGAGAGAGAAACAACATGATAGAGGAGAGAGAGACACACATGATAGAGGAGAGAGACAACATGATAGAGGAGAGAGAGAAACACACATGATAGAGGAGAGAAACAAATGATAGAGAGGGAGAGAAAACATGATAGAGAGAGAGAGAAACGGGAAGAGAGAGGAAACAACATGATAGAGGGAGAGAGACACACATGATAGAGAGGAGAGAGAACACCACTGATAGAGAAGGAGGAGAGAGAGAACAACATGATAGAGAGAGACGAGAGAAACTAGAAGAGAGAGAGAGACAAATGATAGAGGAGAGAGAGAAACAACATGAAGAGAGGAGAGAGAACAACTGATAGAGAGGAAGAGAAACAACATGATAGAGCGAGAGAGAGAACAACAGAAGACAGAGAAACATGATAGAGAGGAGAGAGAGAACAACATGATAGAGGAGAGAGAGAAAACACACATGATAGAGGAGAGAACAACTGAAGAGAGAGAGAGAGAAACAACATGATAGAGAGGAGAGAGAGAACAACATGATAGAGGAGAGAGAGAAACAACCATGATAGAGAGAGAGAGAGAACAACATGATAGAGAGGAACCCTGAGAGAGAGACAACATGATAGAGAGGAGAGAGAAAACTGATAGAAGAGGAGAGAGAGAACAACATGATAGAGAGGAGAGAGAGAAACAACATGATAGAGAGGAGAGAGACACATGATAGAGAGGAGAGAACACATGATAGAGGAGAGAGAAACAACATGATAGAGGAGGAGAAAGAAACAACATGTAGAGAGGAAGAGAGAAACAACATGATAGAGAGGAGAGAAACAACATGATAGAGGAGAGAGAAACAACATGATAGAGAGGAGAGAGAAACAACATGATAGAGAGGAGAGAGAGAAACAACATGATAGAGAGGAGAGAGAGTAACAACAGCAGAACAGATCGAGGGGACGGCGAAATACATTTGAATGTGAAATGCTTTTGATGTGTTTTTAGTGTGTAGCTGTTCTTTCATATTGTTGTGTTASAGCCGCAAACCAAATCGGCCAATGTAGGACAATAAAGTGCTCTGACTCAGAATCAGAATGAAATAAAACACAACAATAATGTAGGTATGCCAGGTGGTTTATCTGCAGTGGACCTGAGCATGCAGATAAAGAAGAGGTAGACAACAGCTCTCTCCCTTTCCACTGGAGCAGATGCAGTAACAGCTTTGAAAGGTTATGTAAAGTCTAGGTTAAGATACTCCCACTATATAACCACATAGACAGCTTCATACTGTAATGATCCCTGCAGGGTCATTCAGTTCATTAAGACACAGAGAAGAAAACACAAGTCGCATGCTATATTTTACTGCAAAAAAACCCTAAACACTTTTATTATGCAACTTATTTGCAAGAACATTGAGGGAGAAACAGTTAACGACCTGGCGGTGAAACCTTGGGCCATGCTAGCCAAGAGAAACAAGTCGGAGGGTGTTATTTCCCCACAGTGAGGTGAAATCCGGGTCATATCCTTTTCCTGGGACAACAAGATGCCGGTTTCCTTTTCTTAAAAGCACAAACGGCAGGAACAAGGCTCCAGCTGCTAAAGCGTTGGCAGTGGCAGTGTGGCACTGACTGACTGGCACTGCCTCTGTCAGATCCTTCCTGGGTATCTGCACTGTGCTTTACTAATGGGAATTAGTACAGCTTAGTATACGTTTTCTGTGGAATTAGTAGAAGTTCTTGTGAACTCACTTTCAGTCAGGTTTCAACACTGTAAGTAAGAATTTCCTAATCATCTTAAATATCTATCCAATGGATTT
>NW_019947649.1:35707-40285 GCF_002910315.2 Salvelinus sp. IW2-2015
AAACATATAGTCATTAGTCATTATCATGAAAAACATGCATAGCATCCCGTATTCAACTGACAGTGGTAAACTAGTGTGTGTAAGTGTGTATTGTGTGTGTGCGTGCGTGCATATGTGTGTGTATCTGCCAACGACTGTGACTGTGTGTTGTGTCTGCCAACGACTGTGACTGTGTGTGTATGCTCTCCAATCCCGTACATGCACTCACTTTGTTTTTGGCCTTGATGTCCACTCCTTTCTTTATCAGCTCCCGCATTTTGTCCGTGTCGTTCCTCTCGCTGCATCGTGGAATTCCTTCTCAGACCGGAGCACTGTGAACAGACATGGGCCATGGGAAGGAGGAAGGGAGAGAACAGGAACAAGTATCAGGCTCTATCTCTGTTCACCAGGAGGGGGCAGGTAGCCTAGTGGTTAGAGCGTTGGGCATTAACCAGCAGGTAGCCTAGTGGTTAAAGCGTTGGGCCAGTAAACAGCAGGTAGCCTAGTGGTTAGAGCGTTGGGCCAGTAACCAGCAGGTAGCCTAGTGGTTAGAGCGTTGGGCCATTAACCAGCAGGTAGCCTAGTGGTTAGAGTGTTGGACCAGTAACCAGCAGGTAGCCTAGTGGTTAGAGCGTTGGGCCAGTAATCAGCAGGTAGCCTAGTGGTTAGAGTGTTGGGCCAGTAACCAGCAGGTAGCCTAGTGGTTAGAGTGTTGGGCCAGTAACCAGCAGGTAGGCTAGTGGATAGAGCGTTGGGGCAGAACCAGAGCCATGGATTGATCTGTCAAATGCATTTATTTGCCTTCATGTTGATGTCTTTCTTTTTTTTTCTTTTTTCCCCCCCTTTTTCTTCCCCATGCGTCCTCCAAACCTCCGAGTCATGTGTCCTCCAAACCTCCGAGTCATGTGTCCTCCAAACCTCAGAGTCATGTGTCCTCCAAACCTCAGAGTCATGCGTCCTTCAAACCTCAGAGTCATGTGTCCTCCAAACCTCAGAGTCATGCGTCCTTCAAACCTCAGAGTCATGTGTCCTCCAAACTTCCGTGTCATGTGTCCTCCAAACCTCCGTGTCATGTGTCCTCCAAACCTCCGTGTCATGTGTCCTCCAAACCTCCGAGTCATGTGTCCTCCAAACCTCCGAGTCACGCGTCCTCCAAATCAACCGCGCTTCTTAACACCCACACGCTTAACCCGGAAGCCAGCCGCACCAATGTGTCAGAGGAAACACGTTCAACTGACGACCGAGGTCAGCCTGCAGGAGTCGCTAGAGCGRGATGAGCCAAGTAAAGCACCCCCCAGCCAAACCCTCCCCTAACCCGGACGACGCTGGACCTGGGATCGAACCCAGGTCTGTAGTGACGCCTCTAGCACTGCACCACTCGGGAGGCCTGATGTCTGTCTTTCTATAGACTGTGGTAATGCTGTAGGGCCAGCAGATTGAATTCCAATCATAGGCTGCGTTCCAAATGGAACCCTATTCTCTACGTAGTGCACTACCTTTGACCAGGGCCTATAAGTAATGCACTATACGTGTCACGACTTCTGCCGAAGTCGATGCTTCTCCTTGTTCGGGCGGTGTTCGGCGGTCGACGTCGCCGGTCTTCTAGCCATCGCCGATCCATTTTTCATTTTCCATTTGTTTTGTCTCGTTTTCCCACACACCTGGTTCTCATTTCCCTCATTAAGTGTTGTGTATTTAACCCTCTGTTCCCCCCATGTCTTTGTGTGGTATTGTTTATTGTAAGTGCTTGTGCACATTTTGTTTGTCTGGTGCGCGTCGGGTTATTTGTGGCCATACTTTGTATTTCTTATGCCGTTGGTTTTACTATTAAACTGCTCCAGCTATTATCAAGTTCTGCTCTCCTGCGTCTGACTTTCCTGCCACCAGATACGCACCCCTTACAATACGGGTGACATTTGAGAAGCAGCCATAGTCTGGATGAATGAAGGGCCATCAGCAGGTCCCTAAGGCCCTGTTCTCACTCAGGTTGGCAAATGATGTAGCCTAAAACACACTTGACACAGTGGTTGTGATACAGYTMATATTTATTCTGTGATACAACGGACAGTTTGTCTACACAAAAGCGTTCACACAACCATTGTGCCATATTTCTTTGGGGTGCAGAAAAGACTCTCTGTTGTTGCATCAGCGTTGTGCCAGATGGGTTGTCCATCCCTGGTACAACTACAGTATGTATGTGCCTATAAGAGCCAWAGCTGCCTGTCGTTTCACCTCCCAGGAACTTATGAARGGTTAAATCAACATTGGGGAAAACATCAATGTAGAAATCTCACACTACATTCCCACTCTGCGTACACAACATACTGGATATGGCAAACATGTGAGCGCGACCGAACTGTTTCTATATTGATAACTATGATTTGTTCTGCGTAGTCTTCCTACTGTATTCATGAAGCGTCTTAGTGCTGATCTAGGATCAGTTTCGTCCTTTAATCATAATTAATAGGATTATATGGAAAGGGAGGAACTGGTCCTAGATCAGTACTCTTCCTCTGAGACTCTTTATGACGATAGACGCTGGTTTCTCTTATGAGACAACGTTGACAGACTGGTTGAGACTGACCTAGATCTGTCTATCCCGGAGGTTATATGCTTGTAAAATGCACAACATTGCCAGGCCTACATCAAACGGTACATTGAGCATTTACAAGTCAGGAAACTAGTGCAACCAGTGGAGGCTGCTGAGGAGAGGACGGCTCATAAAAATGGCTGAAACGGAGTTAATGGAACGGCACTAAACACATGGAAACAATGTGTTGGATGTATTTGGTACCATTTCACCCACTCCGCTCCAGCCATTACCACGAGTCCGTCCTCCCCAATTAAGGTGTCACCAACCTCCTATAAGTGCAATGATAAACGAGCGCAAAAACAACAGGTAAACACCTCACTACTAGACCAGGGTTCCCAAACTAGGTCCTGCTAATATTCTATAAGAGGTGCAGGAGCTCAAGCAGTACAACATTTGAGGTGCTGGTATTCAGCTCCAGCGATCTCATGCCCAAGTCAAGCACTACTACAATATCATAATACAGAAGTAATGCAAATGAAATAGGCGTTCATCCTATAAGGAGGAACCGTATGAGTCCTGTCATGCAGCCCTACAACGATCCTGTTGCAATGTGATAACACAGCCTAGTATTTCAACTGGCTTCAGTTCATGTTAGCTCTTATCAATGAATCAATGATTCTGACTGTATCTGTTCTGGCACAGTGTCCGCGCGTGCAATAACCTGCTATAGGCAGGCTGCCTAGACTAGTACAGTATATAGGCCAGATGAGCAGAGTAGGCATCACAAAAACCAATACATACAGCTATTCCGTTAGTAATGAGAGAATTATAAATTCTTACAGATATCATCCTCTGAAACCAGATCGTCCTCCATTCTGTCAGTGATTCCAAAACGGCACTGATTCAGTTGATTTCATTTTTTGTCGTAATCCGCGATCTGATTCCCATCAAACAGTTTATTATGTGGATCCAGCTATTCTACTATGCAGTCGAAGTGCCGCACACATCCGGGTGTTGAGCGTTGAGCGCAGAGGGACCAGCCCACATTCATTGCCTATCATTTAGATATGAGAGAGAATAACTGGAACGATCTARCATCTCACATCGCAATAATATTTAGCCTYTAATGCTGCGCATAGATGTAAACTAGGCTTTCTGCCTCACATAAAGCCTTATAATACTGTATAATGGCGCCTAATGTGTGTAGCCTAATAACTATATTGTTGGTGTTTTAAACCAGCTTGGCTGTTATTTATTACGCAGRATATATTCTTACAAGTCATTATAGTTCATGATCTATAAAACATCATACAGACTTTAATACGCTTATAGTCAGTGTCTTAACACATACAGTATGTTATGATAAAGCATTATAGGTAGGTACTTCATAGAAAGTTTTACCGAATAGAATTTAATTGAGAAAAAATGTTGAAACCCCGGACTGTTTGCTCATAGCTGACACAATCACATTTCTTGGGAAATCTACTCTCTCATCTTATGGCAAACACATCTCCGCCTTCTGTATCCATGGGGCGAGAGAGAGAACAGTCAATAAAAATCCCAGACTGTTTGCTCATAGCTGACAATACTGAAACTAAAGAAAAATCTTTGCCAGTCATCATGTATTCCACAAGAGGGAGACCTCTCTAAGCAATTCCTTACGATTTAGGTATCTGCAGTTTGACGTYGCCAGTATGTATCTCTTATCACACTATACTTGCATTCTCATGTTTCTTTAACTCCCATCGTATTTATCTGTTGTTGATTATGGTGATATTATTTATCAAAGTGCAGCTGCTACTACTCTTAAACCTTTAGATACCATCTCCCATAATGCCCTTCGWTCTATTACAGGTGACAGTTTTGATACTCATGATACTCATTACTCAATCGCTATCATCTCATCTAACGTTGATGTTGAAGTATAGACACCTGAGTTGCCTAACCAGTTCACAGGATTGGTTAACTGTTGAGGTTCCTTGGGTCTACAAGAGCGAGGTAAATCTGCTTTTAGTTTTAATGCACCCTATCGCTGGAACATTTAATCTCGATGTTCTGGTGCTGTT
>NW_019947650.1:0-6496 GCF_002910315.2 Salvelinus sp. IW2-2015
ATACAGTGAATTATAAGTGAAATAATCTGTCTGTAAACAATTGTTGGGAAAATTACTTGTGTCATTCACAAAGTAGATGTCCTAACCGACTTGCCAAAACTATAGTTTGTTAACAAGAAATTTGTGGATTGGTTGAAAAACGAGTTTTAATGACTCCAACCTAAGTGTATGTAAACTTCCGACTTCAACTGTACATATTCTTATTRATCCCTTACATTTGTGTGTATAAGGTAGTTGTTGTGAATTTGTTAGATTACTTGTTAGATATTACTGCATTGTCGGAACTAGAAGCACAAGCATTTCGCCACACTCGRATTAACATCTACTAACCATGTGTATGTGACCAATAAAATTTGATTTGATAACTAGCTACAGTGCAGGCTAACTCAAATTAGCTGCTAAATAAGCTAGCTAGCTAGCCAGCCAACTTTACATACTGTATAGATAGCTAGCTAAGTGAATGAAATATCACCAGCTACCTAACTTCATATTAGCTATCTTGATGTATTTATCACTGTAAAAAAAACAACTCCAAATGCATTTGTAGGTAGCTTGCTAACAACCATGGAGGAGGGTGAAAGAATAGCAGCCCCAACTGTCAAAGTGAGAGAGTAGGCTATTCTGGATAGTGCAGGTACTTTTGTGTAGTTCCAGTCCCTAGAAGTGAGGATGGAGATAATAGTAACATAATATTCAGTGTGGTGTAATTTGAGTATAATGAAGTCTGTTTCTTGTGCGGTTTTCTGTCCTCAGATAAAGAGAGCTATGAAAGCCTGTTTACAGATGAAGAGGTCCCAATGAAGAGCAGTGGTTCTGGTCCTGGGGACACCAAGGGGTGCATATTTTTGTTTATGCATTAGCACTGCACAGCTGATTCAAATGATCAACTCCTCATCAAGCTTCCAGTGGTATTTATGTATTCATTTGTGATGCTATCATTGATATGATCATGTTATTGTCACATGCTACACATGCACATGTGTGTGCACATGCATCTATCAATCCAATGTTATCATGGTTTGTTATAAGGGATATTATACTTTAGTAATCCACAATTACCTGGTGATGTAAAAGTCTAATGATGACATTATCTTCTATATTCCTACAAATACCTTGCAACTGGAGATTCTTTCAAAACYATTGCCTACAGTTATCGTGTAGGGCACAGCAACGTTGGGTGACCAGGGCCATCTGGGACTGCCTCCTGGTGGCCCTGTCCTGCATAACTTCATGAGGATGGACACAAGGACCAGGAGGGGATCTGCAGCTCGCGCCGTGTGCCAGAGGAGAAGTCTGCTGCTCTGCAGGATGTTTCAAGGATGGGGTCCAACAATGCAGCAAGAGAGGCAATCTGTGTGCGGGAGATCTTCACCTCCTACTTCTTCAAAGAGGGTGCTGTTCCCTGGCAACACCACCAAAGGCTCTTTTAAGAGCCATTCACATTGCAATAAGAGTATTCTTCCATTTACTTAGCTGTGTCAACTGCAGTTATTCAATTGCCAGTTTCTTTCCTTTGATTTCCACTTCTCAGGTGAGGGTGCTGTTTAGGTAAGGGTGTGATGTCTGTACAAAAACAAAACAGGCTATTTTAAATCACCCATATTGAAATAAATGTACAACAATTAGACACCCTATGACCCACACCTACACACTCATGTGTCAATCTGATTGATGGATTGTGTTGTGCAGTAAACAGGCTCAAGTGTATAACTGTGGCTACTTCCACCTTCAAAGAATAGGCAAGAGTGGAGAATAGTAAGACACTTCATTATTTCTATAACTACGCGATATTGTTTGTCCTCGTGTGTCTGTTCATGTTTTTCAGCATAAAGTACTCTGCAACCACTTTGTGTGTACACCACACAGATGTCTCTTTAACTACCTTATTTTCTCAATAACAGTCGCTCTCTTTCACTTCCTCCCTATCTCCCCTTCTCCCTAAATCCTCTAGGTTATATCAGCTGTGTTGGTGAACCCCTCCCGCATCTGAACTGGCTACATAGAGGGCACAGCATGATCAGAGGTGAGAGGTCACTTGGTCAGGCCAACAGGAAGTATTTTTAAAGAGATGCTTTACATTGAAATACAGATAGAGATGCAGTAGTCCCAGAGTTAATGATCCAAGGTCAGTTTTGCATTTCACCTCCTGATTATGATGACTGACAGTGTTAGATATTTTTTTTTTTAACACAAGGCTTAAACATGCTCTCTCTCTCTCCATCTGTCTCCCGTCTGTTTTGATGTGAGAGGATACCAACCCCCAGTCCCATCATCGCCACCTCACCCACTCTTAAGATAACCTTCGGGTCAACTAGAGACACTAATTGTAATTGTGATGAACTGAGAGAATATTAGGGTAGCACTGATTCATTAATCATATGCTGTCTTCCCTGCTCCTATGTTCTTACCTCTTTCCCTTTCTGTCTTTTACACCTCTCTCACCACCACTTTCTTCCTTTGTTTTTATAATGCACAACAGATCTGCATTGAAGTAAAGATTGAACTTATAAATATTATTATATTATAAATATAACACTTGGATAATGAACTTCTTTCAATAAAGCGTTCACATTCTGTACTGGTTGAAATTAAGTCTCTCATTTGATGAAATACTACACCTATCCTGTATTTATCAGATCAATGCAGATGAAGAAAATTAGATATTGAGATGAACCGGTTTTAGAGTATTTACATGATGCATAGGAAATGTAGTGTACTGTTTTTTWAAATTATATTTCTGTGTGTATATATATATATACTTGATATATATATATTTGAAGTTGATACAACTGGCTATGATAGCTGAGGTTCATAGCTAGGTTCTGAACTAATATGTATACCAAACGTTTTAGGGTCCATACAGAGATCAGCTACATAGCTAGCTACACATCCATAGACATACAAGCATTTTTATCCTCCACTGCACAATGAGCAAGAAAATAGTTAGCTAGCTACGTTATTTCATCTATCTGCATTGCATGGCAAATATCAGCAAGGCAAGCTTACAACATTGTACATTCAATTTGCAAGAAATGCTTTAGCTAGCTAGATTCTTTACATCCACTGTTTTACKAGACAACAGCCTGGTTTGCTTTGAATTACAATTTCATACTCATGTCACAACACCCATAAAGCTAGCCAGCTAGCTGGCTAATGTTAGCTAGTCAGCTAGCTTGCTAAATCGCAATTTTCGTAAATTAACTTTATGATAAAAATGCATAATCGTTTATCTCTACATTAACTAACATTCCTTTCAATGATAAATTTCTTGCATGATTCGTTATGATGTTAAAATCACTTTGCTTCCATCCTAGTATCTTTGTCAGCCATCTTTGCTGAAGAAAGTCTCCAGCCTTGGGTACATGGGGCATTACACAGCCTGGAGGTGTGTTTTGGGTCATTGTCCTGTTGAAAAACAAATGATAGTCCCACTAAGCGCAAACCAGATGGGATGGCGTATTGCTGCAAAATGCTGTGGTAGCCATACTGGTTAAGTGTGCCTTGAATTCTAAATAAATCACTGACAGTGTCACCAGCAAAGCACCTCCACACCATCACACCACCTCCTCCATGCTTCACGGTGGGAACCACACATGAGGAGATCTGCGTCTCACAAAGACACGGCGGATGGAACCAAAAATCTCAAATTTGGACTCATCAGACCAAAGGACAGATTTCCACCAGTCTAATGTCCATTACAGTCTAATGTCCATCATGTTTCTTGGCTCAAGCAAGTCTCTTCTTATTATTGGTATCCTTTTAGTAGTGGTTTCTTTGCAGCAATTTGACAATGAAGGCCTGATTCACGCAGTTTCTGCTGGGCAGTTGATGTTAAGATGTGTCTGTTACTTGAACTCTGTGAAACATTTATTTGGGCTGCAATTTTTGAGGCTGGTAACTAATGAACTTATCCTTCGCAGCAGAGGTAATTCTGGGTCTTCCTTTCCTTTGGCAGTCCTCATGAGAGCCAATTTTATCATAGCGCTTGATGGTTTTTGCGACTGCACTTGAAGAAACTTAATGTCTTAAAGTAATGATGGACTGTCATTTCCCTTCGCTTATTTGAGCTGTTCTTGCCATAATATGGACTTGGTCTTTTACCAAATAGATCTATCTTCT
Source organism: Salvelinus sp. IW2-2015 (assembly GCF_002910315.2). Classification (NCBI taxonomy): domain Eukaryota; kingdom Metazoa; phylum Chordata; class Actinopteri; order Salmoniformes; family Salmonidae; genus Salvelinus; species Salvelinus sp. IW2-2015. The sequence continues at coordinate 4,120 of NW_019947650.1, forward strand.
TTATCCCACCCCTGCCTTGTCACAACACAACTGATTGGCTCAACCACATTAAGAGGGAAAGAAATTCCACAAATTAACTTTTAACAAGGCACACCTGTTAATTGAAATGCATTCCAGGMGACTACCTCATGAAGCTGGTTGAGAGAATGCCAAGAGTGTGCAAAGCTGTCATCAAGGCAAAGGGTGGCTACTTTGAAGAATCTCAAATATGAAATATATTTTGATTTTACACTTTTTTGGTTAATACATGATTCCATATGTGTTATTTCATAGTTTTCATGACGTCACTATTATTCTACAATGTAGAACATAGTAAAAATAAAGAAAAACCCTTGAATGAGAAGCTGTGTAGGTGTGTCCAAACTTTTGACTGGTACTGTATATATAATGGATGTAGCAACTACAGACTGCCACTTTTAAGTTTATCAAAAGTGTGCGAGTTTGAGCATGTGTCCATTAGWCGTATAGATATTTTTTTATCAGCATGAATTAGATTGAGCAATAAAAGCCACACTTTTATTCCATAGGCTGGYATTCGCACTATGCAGGAATTGTAAGAGCGCATTTTTCAGTGGCAATCCACAGGTTTCAAAAACAATGATTGATAAGCAGCTTAAACTTCTTGAATTCAACCATTATTGGGTTCAAATACACATTTAGATTTGTGAACAGCCATCCACAACAACCAGGCGCTAATGGCTAAATGAGAGAGCAGCAGTGTTTCGATGCGCTATGTAGATATCAATAATAAGTGATATCCGTATCGCCACAGACTACACCACTGCTGTCATCCTTACGTCCAAGCGTTTATTCTGGTTGGATAATCTTTGGATGCCGACAGAAGTTACATCAAACACATTTGGTGTTACATCAAACACATTTGGTGTGTCATCATAGTGGTCTCATTTGTGGTTAGACTCGCTCAGGTAGAACAAATTAAAATGTGCGCCTTTTTTTAATGCTGATTTGAATCTCATTGGGAAAATAGAAATGTCAAAGATTTTTTTCCACAAACATCCTTTCTGAATTTAAAGTAATCTGGTTTTTCAAAAGTATCTGTAATCTGATTACAATATTTTTTTGCTGGTAATGTAACGGATTACAGTTACTGTTTATTTGTAATTCCTTACATGTAACGTATTACATGTAATCCGTTACTCCCCAACCCTGGCTACAGTATACATATCTCCCTGGCATATTACATAATTTATGCAGCAGCATACAATACATTCTTGGATTTACCTTGTGCTGTGCTCACTTGAACAGGACGGTGGCACGGCAGTCCTTCCTGGGCAAATTTTGTCACCAGTCTGGCATTCTCTGGATTTATGGTGCTTTCAAGACAACAGGGAACTCGGAAAAAAACAAGGTTGATTAATGATTACGTCAGTGATCTTCTAGGAAGATCGTTCAAAATGTATTTTCCCAGTCGGAGCTCATTTTTTCCCCGAGTTCCCAGTTGTCTTGAACTCACTAAAATCAGATTTCCCAGTTACGAGTTTCCAGTTGTTTTGAGCGCTGCAGAAGTCGTGCTGGATTGTCCGCATGGCCAATGTTGAATGTTTATCCTTTTTAAGCTTGGAAAAGAGACCCTTAAACCCAGACTTGGGACCCCACACCCACTCCACTGAATAGCAGGCTAGTGATCGCTTGCAGTTAGCCACAGTTCCTTCCAAACCACTCATTGTTGAATATGCGATTTCCAACTTGTGTAATGTTTGTCCAATGAACAAGAAATACGTTTTATCTATAATTTCTCATTATTTCTCTTCATATCACAAGGATTAAAAAGGACTTCCTAGTAGATTGTAGACTTGATTCATGATGATGACTGCTAGCTAAGATTTTGGAAGTATGAGGTTGACATGATCAGTCCAATCAAAACTACTGTAGATATGTGATTTGATGTCATTTTATCTGTGGCCAATGACCTTGAGCCTTCTTGGATAGGTACATCTAATGTAACTCTATGGCTTGAATTTTCGAGCTCTACCCTTAGATCTGGCGGAGACGTATTGTCCCCATGAATGACAGAACACTGAGCCAATCATGGCACAACTAGAGAACATTAGCAACCCCTATGCTCTGTATTTTCCACTGGCTGCCCAACCACCACTGAAGGCACTGAGCTAGGCTGAAACACCAGCATTTTGAAGCTGCCTTACTCAAGAAAGAAAAAAAGAGACCATGTTTGTATGCGGCTTTATTAACTCAATATATACATTTTTTACATTGTTTGCAAACTGATATTTGACACGTTTTAATGCCAAAATAACATGCAAAACAGGCTCTGCCCCACCTGCCCTGAAAGACGGGTCGCCACTGAACAGTGATCCACTTTGAAAATCAACACAACCATCTCACTGATAATAATAAT
>NW_019947650.1:6901-23080 GCF_002910315.2 Salvelinus sp. IW2-2015
ACAACCACCCCAGCACGCGCTCCAGCAGGTGTATCTCACTGAGCATCCCTTAAAGCTAAAACCTAATTTGGACGCCTTTCCTTCCGCAGTTCTCTGCTGCCTGCGACTGAACGATTGCAAAAATCTCTGAAGGTTGGAGACTTTTATCTCCCTCAACAAACTTTTAAAAATTTGCTATCCGAGCAGCCTAACCGATCGCTGCAGCTGTCATAGTCCATCTGGTAACTACCCACCCAATTTACCTACTCAACCCCCCATACTGCTTATTTATTTACTTTTTCTGCTCTTTTGCACACCAGTATCTCTTCTTGCAACATGATCATCTGATGATTTATCACTCCCAGTGTTAATCTGCTAAATTGTAATTATTCGATTTATTGGCCTACCTCAATACCTTTGGCCACACAGTGTATATAGATTCTCTTTTTTGTCTACCATGTTATTGACGTTGTTGATTGGTTACTCCATGTGTAACTCTGTGGTTGTCTGTTCACACTGCTATGCTTTATCTTGGCCATGCGTCGCAGTTGCAAATGAGAAACTTTTCTCCAACTAGCTGACCTGGTTAAATAAAGGTGAAAAAAATAATAAATAATAATAAATAAATATGGATATCTTAGACATTGATGAACTCATATAATTAAGGGAAAACTTCCCAGAAAATAAATAATCGTGAAATGTTAATATAAAATACCTGGGGCAAAATTTCTGTAATTGTGGCCTTCTTCAACGTAATAGCACTTTATTTATACGTGGTGTCGTGACATTTCCCCTCGAGTATTAGGGTTCTAGATATCTCTCACTGAACATCCCACTTGTGAATTTTTAGAATTATGTAACAAAAACACAAAAGGGCTGCATTAATTCACAAAGGTCAGGATAACTGACTGCTATTATCTAATAGAACAACAATTATAACCTCAGGCTTTATTTTCGACGTATATTCCAAAACCCTATTACTTTCCCCCATTTTTCACATGGGTGGCTAAGATGAAACGTGGTAACTTTTATTTCGGGTTTATAGGACTACAAGCTGGCGTTATACGAATAACTACAAAAATACTATTGTCTGGTTGACATTTTTCAGCAATGCACTTTCTTCATCACATGTGCATACTAGGTTACAAATGCAAATAAATATATTTTGTTATAATAATATCCTAGAAAAAGCCAATGCACGGAGATAAAGTGCCAATTGATTTGATTGCAAAACAGATGAGACGATTGGCTACGCTTACCTTTCTACTTCTTGCCATGATGATTGAGATTTGGAAGCGATAGCAGAAACAGCGTGCCGATTCTCGCTATCCATTAGGGACTTTAAATTATTTAAGCTAGCTAATGGTACGTAAAAGAGAAACTAACGAATTTTCACTGAATCCTTCCAAGATATCAAAACGGTTTCTTGTGAACAAACGTACATATGCAAGTCATGTAGAAATCACATGACAGAAACCGGAAGCGTGTGGTTATTATGGTCTCTTGTCAAATGGATTGCCACCAAAGATCTATTTATTTTTGCCAAGATTGGTCGACTAGGCGCTCTACTCATGGGAAATACATTGCGGGAGGAAGCACGATCAGGTGGGAACGTTCTAGCCAATTATATTTTGGTAGAAGACATATGCACCTCTCATGATAACTTAAAGTATTATGAAGTAGCAATTCACCTTTATCTTGGACCAAATTCAACACTCGGCTCATTGGTCCCAATGACTATGATATATGATGCGATTTGGCCCCCTTCAAGCATTATTTTTTTTATTATTTATTGTCACCTTTTTATTTAACCAGGTAAGCTAGTTGATAACAAGTGGCATTTTACAAATGCGACCTGGCCAAGATCAAAGGCAAAGCAGGTGCGACACAAACAACAACACAGAGTTACACATGGAATAACCAAAGTTACAGGATAACACAATAGAAAAAAAAGAAAGTCTATATACAGTGTTTGCGAAATGTGTGAGGAGGTAAGGCAAAAAAATAGGCCATAGTAAGCAATAGTAATTACAATTTAGCAGATTAACACTGGAGTGATAGTATGGACAGATGATGATGTGCAAGTAGTGAAACGTGGGTGTGCAAGTGTAACGGATGTGAAATGGCTAGCTAGTTAGCGTGTCCGCGCTAATAGCGTTTCAATGCGGTTACGTCACTCGCTTTAGAGGACCCTGAAGTTAGTGGTTCCCCTTGCTCTGCAAGGGGCTGGCGGCCTTTGTGGAGCATGGGGGTAACGATGCTTCGTGGTGACAGTTGTTGATGTGTACAGAGGGTCCCTGGTCGGGCGAGGGGACGCAATAAAGTTATTAATGTTGACATTGATGCTGTTGACCCGGATCACTGTTGCTGCGAATAAAGGAGGAGGTTGAAGAGGGTGAGGTGGTAACGGATGTGAAATGGCTAAGGCTAGTTGCGTTGGTCCGCGCTAATATGCGTTTTCAATCGGTTACGTCACTCGCGTTTGAAGACCCTGAAAGTAGTGGTTCCCCTTGCTTTGTGGAGCGATGATAACGACGCTTCGTGGGTGACTGTGGATTGATGTGTGCAGAGGCCGACGAACGGGGGGTTTCGCGCCCGGTCGGGGCGATGGGAACGTCTAAAGTTGAGAACTGGTTACACAGAAAGAGCAGAAAGTTAATAAAACAATATGGGGGATGAGTAGGTAGATTGGGTGGCATATTTGACAGATGGCACTAGTACAGCTGCGAGCGATTGTGTTAGCTGCTCAGATATCGATGTTTAAAGTTAGTGAGGGGAAATGTAAGTCTGCCCAATATGTAAACTTTTTGATTTCCGCAGTAGTGCGCTTTAAACAGACCAAGTTGCTTAATCTGCCACAGACCGATTTTTGGGCGGGTCGACTCTTTCACTTCGCCTCTACCTCTTTGGACTGCACCCAAAAGATTATCTACAGTGTATAATTCGCTCTGCAGAAATCCATTCCGGCTGCTGCTATAATAATTAAATATGTAGCAAAGAACCTGGTTTATAAGTGAGATTAGTTTATTCATGAAATCTATTTGAGGTCATTGCAGTAATATTTTATTATGAAATAATTCATAGTATTCTACTTAACATAGCCAGACATTTAGCCCCAACTGCGATTTGAACCCCAGGTGCAACCACTGTCAAGCCAACACCTTAACCCTTACACCAAAGATGTCTGACCTCTTGATAATATCGCTAGGTGTTGAATTCAAGGTCACTATATTACCCCCTAGTATACGAACCTCTCTACAGGCGTGGCCAAAAGATTTGAGAATGCCACAAATAAATTATTTTCACAAAGTCTTGCTGCCTCAGTGTCTTTAGATGATTTATGTCAGATGTTACTATGGAAATACTGAAGTATAATGTACAAGCATTTCATAAGTGTCAAAGCTTTTATTGACAATTACGGAGTTGATGCAGAGTTCAATATTGCAGTGTTGACCCTTCTTTTCAGACCTCTTGCAATCCGCCCCTGGATGCTGTCAAGTTAACTTCTGGGCACGATTCCTGACTGATGGCAGCCCATTCTAGCATAGATCAATGCTTGGAGTTTGTCAGAATTTGTGGGGTCTTGTTGTCCAACCCGCCTCTGGAGCGATTTGACCACAAGTTCTCAATGGGATTTAAGGTCTGGGGGAGTTTCCTGGCCATGACCCAGAAATATCAATGTTTTGTTCCCGAGCCACAGTTATTACTTTTGCCTTATGGGCAAGGTGCTCCATCATGCTAGAAAAGGCAGTGTTCGTCACCAAACTATGTCCTGGATGTTGGGAAAGTTGTCTCGGAGATGTGGTTGTACCATTCTTATTCATGGCTGTGTTCGTAGGCAAAACTGTGAGGTGAGCCCACTCCCTTGGCTGAGAAGCAACCCACACATGAACGTCTCAGGATGCTTAACTGTTGTGTTGGCATGACACAGGACTGAGGTAGCGCTCACCTTGTCTTCTCCGGGAAAGCTTTTTTTACGGTGACCCAAACAATTGGAAAGGGGATTCATCAGGAAAATGACTTTACCCAGTCCTCAGCAGTCCAAGCCCTGTAGCCTTTTGCAGAATATTAGCGTCCTGATGTATTTTTTCTGGAGAAAGTGGCTTCTTTGCTGCCCTTCTTGACACCAGGCCATCCTCCAAAAGTCTTTGCCGTCACTGTGCATTGCAGATGCAACTCACACCTGCATTCCTGAAGGCAAGCTTCTGTTACTCGGGTGATGCCCCGATCCCGCATCTGCAATCAACTTTAGGAGACATCCTGGCGCTTGCTGTACTTTTTGGGCGCCCTGAAGCCGGCGTTCGCAGCAATTGAACCTCTCCTTTGAAGTTCTTGATGATCGATAAATGGTTGATTTAGTGCAATTCGTTACGCAGCAATTCCTTGCCTGTGAAGCCTTTTTGGGCAAAGCATATGATGACGGCACGTGTTTCCTAGCAGGTAACCATGGTTACAGAGGAAGAAACAATGATTCCAAGCACCACCCTCCTTTTGAAATTCCAGTCTGTATTCGAACTCAATCGCATGACAGAGTGACTCCAGCCTTGTCCTCGTTCCAACACACACGCCTGTGTAAATGAGAGAATCACTGACATTTGATGTCAGCTGTCCTTTGTGGCAGGGCTGAAATTGCAGTGGAAATGTTTTTGGGGGATTCAGTTCATTTGTGATGGCAAAGAGCGGACCTTTGCAATTAATTGCAATTCAAACTGATCACTCTTATAACATTGTTAGTATTTGGGCAAAATTGCATCATACAAACTGAGGCCAGCAGACGTTGTGAAAATTAATATTTGTGTAATCTCAAACTTTTGGCCACGGACTTGCTATACCAAGTCCCTCACGCCCATCCACTTGCTGACACCAAGTGCAGCTACTGAAAAAATCGACCACGTTGTTGAAAGACATTTATCATCCGCCATCCAACAGTATTTTGTCATTCAACTAGCACTCCGGTGATCTGTTCTTGTCATGGTGATATCAACAGCAAATAAACAGTTTTTTAACTAGGCAAGTCAGTTAAGACAAATTCTTATTATCAAGACCAGCCTAGGAACAGTGGGTTAACTGCCTTGTTCAGGCAAGAATGACAGATTTTTACCTAGTACAGCTCAGTGGATTCGATTAGTAACATTTGCAGTTACTACTCCAACGCTCTGACCACTAGGATACCCTGGCATATCCTTGGTTCTTCAAATCATACAAGGTCGGGGGCGATGAAAAAATGTACCTGTTGGTATATGCCTTTCTACCCGGTTCTATCTCAGCTATAAGTAGTGTATAGGCCTAAACAATATATACTGACAAAAGCACATTATATTTAGCCAAAGCAAACTAGGTTAATGCCTTGCTTCTAGTGTGAAAATCAACAGATTTTCACTCTAGTCGGCTCAGGGAATTTAGAACTCTGCGCACCTTCAGATTACTGCCCAATGTGCTTGAGCCGCTATGGCTATCACAAGAATACTTGCAAGTTGGAAGGTTTTGAGAAGGTCAATTCTAGTGGAGTTTTTTAAAGGACATGCTACTCGGAAAGTGAATTAAAATAAATGATGCTGACATCTAAAATATTAATTTCCCCCTGCAGAAATTAGCCAAAACAGGGTCCCATATTATCAGGAAGGATGTGCAATTTAAGGCATTATCACCCGAATTTACCCCACCTGATGCCAGCATAGGTGGCTATAAATAATAGGCTGAGGGTTGCCATTCTGCATTTACCCAAGTTGGCTAATTATTAGCTAGATCACAAACCTAAAAACCAACATATTGAGGACTTTTGAATGTCCAAGAAACTTTTTCCAGTTGGCACTCACCAACCAAGGATCATGTACTGTGAATATAATGGTAACAGCCTACCTTTACACCTTGACCCGTGTTACATGTATCCCCTGTCTTTCTATGCATGCAATGCCATTGACGCATAAACCAATTGCCGTTCTAAAAAACTCAGGTAATAAATTGTGCATTTTTACAAAGTCTTTGGGTTTACAGAAAGAAGTGTAACTAGTAACACTAGAAAGCTCACCGGATCCTCCTCGTTTAACATTGCCATTCAAAACTGCTTTCAATTGTGTGTGTTTGCACTCAACTGCATTAACCGTATAACAGGTCTTAAGCCCTATCTAGCAAGGCAGGGGGTGGGTTCTACTAAGCTACAGTATATGGAATTGTTTTAAGAAGTCATACCAAGGACCAACTTAAGGCTATTGGTATTTGAAATTTAAAGACCCCTTGAAGTTGCCCCAAAAAATAATACAATTATTTGGATGAAAAAATGATTTTGGCCTTACTGCTATTAGCCCATACAAAACGCATTGAATGACAGGTTCACTGCAGGAACAACAATAGTACCCCGGAAAATCTAAAAGAAGTTTGTTTCTGAAGTTGTCTGCCTATCATCTGAGAAATATGAAAGATCAGTAAACATTTTGTTATTGTTTATACATGGATTTAACCTCTTATTTTTGGCACAGTCTCCATACAGTATAGACAGTATTCCATACATTTTTTCAACTGGTACAGGGAGGCGTTCACACGGTCTGTTGATGCTGCAGGTCTTCTAGAGCAAAACAACCGACATGTACGTGGTCGTGGGAGTCCCTTATTAGTATGGAGCCCAAACTGTTCGGACGCTAAGACAGAAGTTGTCAGATTGGCTGGACCGGAATTCAGAACGATCCAAAGACGCTTCTGGAGGTCGAGCGAAAACGGAGAACACCTTTGTGTTCGGGAGAGTCTCATCTTTCCAGAGATATAATAGTTTTGTAAGCCAAACCGATTGAACTGGAAGTGCGACATCGGCGATGCGGCAGATGCGGTGGATTGAGATGACATCCCAGTGCAAAACTGATATCTCCAGCTTAAAACGACAATTTTTATGGGGTTGTTTTATTAGCGCTAATTACATGTCCATCGGTGCGGAACCGACTCTAGGGTTTTTTAAAAATGTTGTAGAATGATGGCGTGAATATTTCTCTCCCTTGTGTGGAGGGAGAGGAAGATTATCGCCTGAGAGGAATATTATGTAACAAGCTGAACCCAAATTATAATAGGGTAAAACAGTTCTACTATGGGTTATTCTGATGTTTGCTGTTTGCTTAATCTTATTGTTGGCTGTGGAAAATTGGACAACAATTTTTCATTAGTGAATTCCAAAACCAAAGTATGCGGTCCCAAACGTGTGCCGGCTCTCATTTGGATTATAAACTCAGCAAAAAAAGAAACATCCTTTCACTGTCAACTGCCGTTTATGCTTTAAGCAAACTTACATGTATAATATTTGTATGAAGCATAACAAGATTCAACACTGAGACATAAAACTGAACAAGTTCCACAGAATGTGACTAACAGAAAAAGGTAATAATGTGTCCCTGAACAAGGGGGGATTTCAAAATCAAAAGGTAACAGTCAGTTCTTGGTGTGTCCACCAGCGTGCATTAAGTAGCTGCAGTGTATTCCCATGATGGACTGCACCAGATTTGTCAGTTTAGGCTGGACATTTCTGGGGGAATGGCCCTAGCCACACCCTCCGATCAACAGGGTTCCCAGACGTGCTTAATGGTGATTGAGATCCGGGCTCTTCGCTGGCCCATGACAGAACACCGACATTCTTGCAGGAAATCACGCACAGACACGAGCAGTATGGCTGGTGGCATTTCATGCTGAGGGTCATTCAAGATTGAGCCTGCAGGTCAGGATTACCACATGAGGTGAGGAGGATGTCTTCCCTGTAACGCACAGCATGAGATTCTGCAATGACAACAAGCCCAGTTCCGTTGACGCTGTGACACACCGCACTCAGACCATGACGGACCCTCCACGTTGAAACGATCCCGCTCCAGAGTAACAGGCCTCGGTGAAACGCTCATTCCTTCACGATAAATACGAATCCGACATCCACCCCTGTGGAGACAAACGCGACTCGTCAGTGAAGAGCCACTTTTTCCAGTCCTGTCTGGTCCAGCGACGTGGTTGTGCCCATAGGGACGTGTGTTGCCGTGATGTCTGGTGAGGAACCTGCCTTACAACAGGCCTACAAGCCCTCAGTCCAGCCTCTCTCAGCCTATTGCGGACAGTCTGAGCACTGATGGAGGGATGGGCATTCCTGGTGTAACTCGGGCAGTGTTGTTTCCATCCTGTATTTGTCCGCAGGTGTGATGTTCGGATGTAACGATCCTGTGCAGGTGTTGTTTCACGTGGGTCTGGCCACTAAGGACGATCAGCTGTCCGTCCTGTCTCCCTGTAGCGCTGTCTTAGGTGTCTCACAGTACGMARATTGCAATTTATTGCCCTGGCCACATCTGCAGTCCTCATGTRTCCTTGCAGCATGCCTAAGGCACGTTCACGCAGATGAGCAGGGACCCTGGGCATCTTTCTTATGGTGTTTTTCAGAATCAGTAGAAAGGCCTCTTTAGTGTCTTACGTTTTCATAACTGTGACCTTAATTGCCATCTGTCTGTAAGCTGTTAGTGTCTTAACGACCGTTCCACAGGTGCACGTTCATTCATTGTTTATGGTTCTTTGAACAAGCATGGGAAACCGTGTTTAAACCCTTTACAATGAAGATCTGTGAAGTTATTTCYATTTTTACGAATTATCTTTGAAAGACAGGGTCCTGAAAAATGATTTTATTTTTTTTGCTGAGTTTGGTGCCGGGTCTCGGGCCCAGCGGGACCTGGCCCAATTTAACCCCTGCTTATTTGGTATTTTTGGTATTTTTATTAGGATCCCCATGTTGCGAAAGCCGCAGCTACTCTTCCAAGCTACGCTTATACCTCCCAAAATCGATGCAAGCAGAGCGCTGCATCTTAGCTAGAYGTGGCTTTACCTCTTACCTCCTCTYTTCCACRGGGCCACCGCATCACTAGAAGAGGGACCTGCTGGGAAACAATCAGCTAACACATTTCTCTCAGATCTGAGTGATTCCAACCAAATCAATACTCCATGCTGGTCTACTGTGAACACATGAGAGGCTTTGGCCCTGCAGGTATCAGAGAAGGTACATTTGTTGTAACCTTGTCTTAAAAGCACGTCATAAGCACACATTTCAATTTGATATTTTATCCAGTTCTGGACATTTGTAGGATATCAAATATGTGTTGTCCAATTGTGGGCCGATCAGTGTTGTCTGAGTCTGTTTAGTCTATGCATTTTCTAGAAATAGGCTACAGTGCAACACAAAATAAACATATTTTAATAATCGAAAAAACATCTAACCTCATTATGTATTATAGACAGTATGCTGTATAAATGTTTAGAATATTATAATAAGTGAACACATTCACACTTGTTAGACAATGCAATTTGACATTACTGTCCGCACGTGGCGTGAAAGAAAAAAAACATATATACATTTCTTCCCGTTTTGTTGGGTTGAAATCAATCAAGGTAGCACGTGTAGCTGAGGAACGCTCAACTCTGTTCTATCACATCGAGGCAGAGTTGAGTTCTGTTCACTGATCCCGGGATTGGCTAGCAATATTGAGTCACCATCATTCGACTAATTGTTATATTTGTTATGCCACATGTTAGAAGCATGTAACTAGCTGTTTATGAGAAAATGTTTGCCATGTGGGACTACCACCTGGGACTACCTCCTGTGAGTATTTTGGTGGTCAACATTGCCACTTTCGGCTACTCAGATGAAAAAAGGGTAGCCAATTTGTAACGGCAGTCGTAATCCTCCTCCTCGGATGAGGAGAGGCGAGAAGGATCGGACCAATACYCAGAYTGGTTAGTTTCCATAGTGATTTAATAATTAACAAAAACAATATGCGATACAAAATAACTACCGTGACAGTCCTGTGTGGCGAAACACTGACACAAGAACAAACACACACGTGAACCCCGGCTGCCTAAGTATGATTCTCAATCAGGGACAACGATTGACAGCTGCCTCTGATTGAGAATCATACCAGGCCGAACACAAAACCCCAACATAGAAAATAACACATAGACAACCCACCCCAACTCACGCCCTGACCAACTAAATAAATACAAGAAAAAGGAAAAACAGGTCAGGAACGTGACACAATTGTTAAAATAGTATGAAACACCTAGCTGCCAGTTGTGTCCAATAACAATAAGATATATTGTAATCCCTATAATCTCTATAGATTTATGACAGCAGTACATAGGCTACGTGTATTTGGCTATGACCTAGGCCTAGGCCCTATCTACATTTGAGGGCCAATACTCCAGACTAGTGCCGAATAATAGATGCCCAGCTGTTTTGATTAGAAATAACTGAGGGTATTATATTAACATATTGCCTTTAGAAACTGCTATTGGCATTCCCTGTAACATATGAGCCTTGAGAGCTGCCATAGAGCAGTTCTGGCCAATACAGCTTTGGGACCCATAATCGAGAGTCTGTATTGGTTGGACACCCTGAGTTGTGATTAGTTCTGGTGGTTGGAGACGAAAAATAACCATACCACAATATGGCCGGCTTCACCAAAAAAAGTGCTGCGGTTTGGACAAAAGTTGGATTCTGATGCTCATTTGATAACAAGGGACACATTTCACTTCATGTCTGGTAAGTAAAGTTCCTAGAGATTATACATATGCTTTTGTTGACAGGAACGTTTTTTTTGGTGAAGCCAGACACATTGTGGTATGCTTATTTTCTGTCGCCAACCACCAGAACAATGCACAACTCCAGGAGTCCAACAAATACACAAAACTAGCCAACACACACAGTAGCTACATTAGTAGGCAGTGAAAGAATAGTTATTCCAGTTTATCATTAATGTCAAACAATGTATCAAGAGGAATGTAATGTGTTTCAACAGAAAGATAATATTGTAAGTCATTTCCATGTAATTGCAGGCTGGGATTAGCTATTCATTTCTCTCTGAGCAGGAATAAAATGTAATCTAGTTGACATTCAAAGTATTGCTTCTCCCCAAATTATGATCAACCAACAGTAGATACGACCTACTACCCCCTTCTGCAATTACTTTATATTAGAAAGTTAATGACTAACAATCTCTGGTGACATAAAAACCCAATGAGGTGATACATTCAAAGAGGTTCTAAAACTGTGCTAAATGTGGAGGACAAGTTACTGCTGGCATATGAGGCCGCTGTTGTCATGTGGGCTTGTCCTGAAAAACGTTACAGGCTATGACAGGCTCATATTGTATTTCTGGGTCAGGGCTTATGTAGTTTAAGTAGCAAAATTTGAAATTGTGTTTTTTTACATTGGATAAAAGCAGAGACACAGAACTACAAAATGGTATATCATACACTGCATTTGAGGAACAATGGGAAAGTAATTCTGCTTTGAAAGTTGATCAACTTGTAACTTCACCTTGAGAAAATGGCCTTTGAATTTTTGGTATCAACTGGAGAGCTCTTCTTTGTCTACACCCATTTGGCATCATTCACACCCTCTTAAGCTTTAGCCCCACCCATTTCTTTTTTTACCTTCATTTAACTAGGCAGGTCAGTTAAGAACAAACTCTTATTTTCAATGACAGCCTAGGAGCAGTGGGATAACTGCCTTGTTCAGGGGCAGAACGATAGATTTTTATATTGTCAGCTAGGGGATTTGATCTTGCAACCTTTACGGTTACTAGTCTAATGCTCTAACCAATAGGCTACCTGCCGCCCCTCTTTAAGGGTTGATCCGAGCGTTCTGTCCTAACAACAACAGTTAAGCACTCAAGCTAACTGGCTAATGTGAAAGAACCATTCACTGACCATTTTACTCATCATAGCAGAGCTMGTTAGGCTGTTTTCATGTTATCCAGAGCATTGGTGACTACAACTGTGCTGRTGGCAACAATTTACGRTTTTTTTGCCAACCTTTACTGACACCGGCCATATTCAACAGGTGTTGAGCGTTRGTAAATGTGTCAGTTATTCTGCGCTCTTGCACACTCAGACGAGAGTGCTCTGAAATAGAAGTAGATAGCCAGAGCAAAATTACCAGCTACATCTATCAATAGTTGTCGCAGTGACATTCTAATGAAATGGTTACTTGCATAGTGGTATARTTTGTTAAGACATGTAGCTAGCTAGCAAGGTAAAAAATTAACCATAATCCCAACTCATGACATTGCTACCCTGCATGAATCTGCAGGTAGCTAACCAACCAGGTTCAATGTTAGCTAGCTAACATTAGGCTATAACTAGCAAAGTAAATGGCCCTCAGATATGAATAATAAGATCATAACTAGCGAGCCAGCCAGCTAACTTAATTAGCTAGCTAGCTAACAATACACTATAACTTGAAATGAAAACGACTTTCTGTTAAAATTAGAAACGTGTAATATCTGAAAATGTAGCTAACTAGACTATTTACCCATATACATCATGGATGGACGCCTCTCCCTATCACAGATGCCGTGGTTTTGAAGATGTAATTCGGAGATCGGTGTTTTTCCTTCTCCTTAGCTATCATACTCTAATTCCACTGATTTCAAAACTCGGCCCTCCAGAAAGTGGAGAGCAACACTGTTCCTGTTCTAATATGCGATACATAAAAAAAGCCACGTTAGACAGGATTACCTACACATACTGACCAGCTCAAATAGACAGAAGTGTGATGTATGGCAGCGAAATCCGAACTCATCTCTCAGCATGTCCAGCCCACTCATTATCTCAGCCAATCATGGCTAGCAGGATTTTTTTTGTCTTTTTTCTGTGGCTAAACCAACTGGACTCGTATTTAACAATTGTATTAATATTTACAGATGGCATTTTGATAACAAAAAAGGTTTACATTCAAATGGCTCTCCTGTGAAGTAGTGACCCGCGACATACACCTAGTTTCCTGAAACAAGTCACATTTTGGCGTCATTCCTATCAAATCCCATTAGAGCATACGTCATTGACAGAAAAACTTGAATTGCTGCATCTCATT
This sequence comes from Salvelinus sp. IW2-2015, assembly GCF_002910315.2. Taxonomy (NCBI): domain Eukaryota; kingdom Metazoa; phylum Chordata; class Actinopteri; order Salmoniformes; family Salmonidae; genus Salvelinus; species Salvelinus sp. IW2-2015. The sequence goes on from NW_019947650.1 coordinate 19,755, forward strand.
GTGTTGTTGTCCTCTGGTGGCTAGCTAGCTAGCTAAAATTTGCCCTTTGCTAAATTAGCCATGGATGGAGATAGGGATTTGGACTTGTGGTTTACTTAATTCTCCATACTGGCCAATGATTATAACAGCATTCTGATCCAACCAATAATTCATACATTTTGTGCCACTGGTCTGAGAGGATGGACATTCAATATGTAGCTAGATGTAGAAGGCATTAATGTTAACTAGCTAACGTTCCATAATGGAAGTTAGGCTAGCGAGCAAGCATTTTAGCCAGGTAGCCTAGGACAAACAAAAATAAAAGCATGTACTGTGACAGACCATTTCGTCAACATGAAAGAGAGGAGGATGGCACTTGGCGTTTCTCTACAAGTAGAGTAAGTCAACATGTTTTGCTACTGGTTTTCCTGCTTGTTTGGACTGGATATTTACCAACTAACCAGCTAGCTAGCTAGCTAGGTTGCAATGGAGCCAGATTCGCCTGGAATAGCTAATGAACGCTTCCAGCGTTGTAGAAGTTGTGTTTATTACACTCTTGTCCATGACAATATTAACACTCCGGAATTCCAATGTGGCAATTGTAAAGCTTGCGGAAGATTACAGGAATGATGTAGGTATTCTTAGCAAAAAGCTTTCTTGTTCTCAACTCCTGTGGCTGAACGCCGCTCGGGCTTGATGGATGTATCCCCGCCTTGTCATCTGTCCCTATCCGAATGCCCTGTGCTACCTGGAACTTTCCTGCCAAGGAAGTCATCTCCATCTGCTTCTCCTCCTCCGTCTTGTAGTGGAGTAGACGAAGAACAGAAAGAAGATTGTTCCAATCAGCGCTGGTCCCATGTCACAAGTTGTGGAAACCGAAGGCAGTGGCATGCTGCTAAACGGACTAGAGTGTCTGCGAGAGGTCAAGAGCAGATCGACATGAAGAATAGCTTCGCTGCTTTGGTGCCTGATCTACCTGCGCCTTAATTGCTGAAACTGTATGTGTCTGTGACAGCTGTGCTGATTCCAACTACGCTGACTCCAACAGCAACTTTGCCGTCGAGCTTGGCTCCTTTCCTCTCTCTGGATCTGACAGGGCTCTGCCTGCTGTGGGAGATCTGGGCCTATAGCCGGGAGCTGTGTGTGTACGCTATCCTGCTTCTCATGGGGTTGTGAAAGGTTCCACAAATTTTGTGAGGGGTAGGAAGGGGCGGATTTCTCAATCCCCTTCTCCGGCCGTTGTATTGGGCATTCAATGGTGAGAAATGTCTCAGTCCCTGGAGCAAAAACGTTGTGCTATCCAGAAGCAGTACAGTACAGGACATCAATAAGCTGCTCCCAAATTTTTAAACTTTTATCTGGAAATGGAGTCCTTAATAGTTCATGTGGGATTCAATGACATTATGAAGGGAAGCTCAGAGCAGCTGAAGATGGATTTTAAATACTGATTGGGTCTCTGCTTGACACCAACCAACGCACCATAATATCTGGCGCTGTCCTTCCTTAAATCGTGGCATTAAACGTTTGCAGACTTTAGTCTCCATAACTGGCTACATGACTATTGCAGCTCTGTGGGTATAACATTCATTGCAATTTTGATACCTTCTGGAAACAAAGCTTGTTTTATAAGGAGTCATTTGGGTCCCTGAATCCTTTCACAGCATTATAAGGCTGCACTGAGACAATGATTTCAATGACCGAAGCCCAGCTCAGTTAATCCCTACCGTTGTGTCGCTGAGTTGTCATAATGCTTCAGCAAATGTACAGTATCCATGGGCGTTGGTAGACACAATGTAAGTAACCTAATTTATGTCCATCTAACTGCCATAATTGCCTCTGCTGATCCCACAGTTATTGTATGTAGTAATCATGTGCCTATGAACAAGAGTTATACTGTTATCACTGAGGCTGTGTGCCCTAGTAGGAAGTCTCTGTGTGCAGCTCACCCTGCACAACATAAATAAGCATGAGTATGTCTACTCTGCTAAGCTTCCAAGTAAAGCAATTAAAACAATCAAGCATCCAAGAAAAGTGCAAAAAATTGCCCACGTTAACATACATAGTTTAAGAAACAATAATTTGCTAGTAACAGATTACATTCATATTCTGACAATCTCTGAAACTCACTTAGATAATACCTTTGATGATACAGTAATAGCAAAACATGTTTACAGCATCTACAAAAGCAGAACCAGGTTGAAGGCATCTGTCAACCTACCAGGGTAGTTGCAAACAGCACAAGAATGAACTCATCAACATGTATTGATCACATCTTTACTAATGCTGCAGAAATTTGCTTTAAAGCAGTATCCAAATCCATTAGATGTAGTGATCACAATATAGTAGCCATATCTAGGAAAACCAAAGTTCCAAAGGCTGGGCCTAAGATATTGTATAAGAGGTCATACAATACGTTTTGTAGTGATTCCTATGTTTTTGATGTAAAGAATATTTGTTGGTCTGTGGTGTGTAATGAGGAGCAACCAGACACTGCACTTGACACATTTATGAAATTGCTTATTCCATGAATTGAAAAATGTTATGGTTGAGAGGGATGAGACAAAAGGATTGGAAATAAGTCTGGCTGCAAAACCGACTGGCAAACGTACTGCAAATTCAGAAATAATTTGACAATTGAATAATGTGACAACTGAATACAAAGAAGAAGAAACTATGCTATGAAACGATGATAAATAATATAAAGAATGATAGTAAACAGCTTTGGACCACCTTAAAGGAAATGAGGCACAAAAAGGCAAACTCAGCTCCATCATTCATTGATCCAGATGTTCATTCATCACAAACCCCATTGATATTGCCAATTACTTTTAATGATTTTTCATTGGCAAGATTAGCAAATTTAGCAACATGCCAGCAACAAATGCTTACACTACACATCCAAGTATAACTGATCAAATTATGAAAGACAAGAATTGTCATTTTGAATTCTGTAAAGTGAGTGTGGAAGAGGTGAATTTTTGTTGTTGTTGTCTATCAACAATGACAAGCACTGGGGTCTGACAACTTGGATGGAAAATTCCTGAGGATATTAGCGGACGATATTGCCACACTCTTCAACCTAAGCCTACTAGAAAGTGTGTGCCCTCAGCCTGGAGGGAAGCAAAAGTAATTCCGCTACCCAGAATAGTAAGCCCCTTTACTAGCCTAAGTAGTTTACCAATCCGCCTGTTACCAACCTTAGTAAACATTTGGAAAAAATGGTGTTTGAACAATACAATGCTATTTTACTGTAAACAAATTGACAACAGACTTTCAGCACGCTTATAGGGAAGGACATTCAATAAGCACGGCACTTACACAAATGACTGATGATGATCTCTCTCTTG